>NC_089847.1:140088893-140286393 GCF_035609145.1 Eleutherodactylus coqui | reverse complement strand
GACCTCAGATTGGGCAGAAGGGTCTCCGTGCAACAAGACAATGACCCTAAGACCCCAGCCAAGACAACCCAGGAGGGGCTTGGGGATACATATACAGGATGAGTTATGCCGATGACTGTTTACAGTAGCCTGTGTTCTGCCTGTTGGCTCAGGACACCATAAAATGGGCAGTGTGTGCTGCGGGCAGGCATCTGACCTCTGCCTATTATTGCAGTTGCTCCTTTTCATCTGTTTTATGGTGACCTGAGCCAGAATGCCGGCTGTTACAAGCGGCGCCTGTCGTCAGCTGACAGGGAATTGCTATTTATGCCATTTATTCCTACATATGTGTGAGCGACTTGCTGTGACCCCTGGAGCAGACCTGCGGCCCCGTGTAATAAGACCACCTCGCTCCAGTTCTCAGAGTAAGAGGAATAGAAGTGTCTGAAAGCGTCGGCGCTTGCCGTCAGGGGGAGTGGAGTCAGCCGGCTAATCTCCGTCTCAATATCTCGCTCTGGGTTAATAGCAGATATTCATTAGGACCGGCACGCCATAATAAATTATAATAATTCCTAACAAGAATGAAATTACTGGGTACCTCGCCGAGGCATTTTCTCCTTAAACACCCTATAATCTAACTGTCACTTTCAGAAATCTCTTCCCAATCAGCGACTCACAACATTCTCATTTATTCATCTACGGCAAATTAATAAAAGGTGCGAATAATGGCGACAAACTTCATCATTACGGCTCATGGAGATTTAGTAAATTATAAGGCATCCAAATTGTAAAAAAAAAAAGTGAACCCGGGACGCGACGGCGGCGCCGGTATAAATAAACGCTTCTCTTTCTTTTCATTCAGGAGCAGGAAAGTGCGACGCTCTGCATATTCTCGACACAAATGATTTCACCTCCTTCTGTACTGGAAGTGGCAGATCTGTCAGAATATGCTAAACATGGCGGTGACCCGCGGGGGAGCGTCTCTAGAGGGGGGGTGACAGACGCCACAGGCGGTGCTGTGCATCTCATGCATACTACGGCACAGCGCGGTATACGGGGAGCCTCTGATGACCGGAGATGTGCGCCACACTTACCGCACATTTATCCAGTTCACCAGTCCGATGGAAAGAAAGCCGCATTATCCCATCATGAAAAGTTATCCAACTTTCTAAGAGATCTTCTGTTATATTTCCCCACCATTATAAGACCCCTGTTTGTTGTCAGTGAATGTAAACATCCACTGTCAACAGTCGTAGGCAGTAAACTCATCTCAACAAGCTGCCTGGGAAAAGAGGTGTGGCTAAGTTGTGAAATGCGTCGGTTTATGAATGCCCCAGAATATTGGGGTAAAGCGTGTCAGCCGTGCGGGGAGTGCCTGACAAGTGCAGCGCGGATCCAAATGTATCAGCCAGCGAGATAACCTGGCGCAGTTCGCTCCTTTCTGGTATCTAAGGAGTAGACCCCACTTGTGCATTTCTGGGACTAACCCCCTGAGGGGGGAGGCCGTGCCGCTAGTAAGGATGCTGGGGGCCGGTGAGCGTTCCACACTGGTGCTGCGAGCGCTCCGGATTAGTCGACAGGGAATGATCTCTGGCTCAGAGTTTTGGCCGCTTCTCTCTATTCAAAAGCCAAGATCTCACAGTGGAGGCGACACAGAGATTCTGCCCAGAAAGTAATCCAAGCGTTTTGTTTCATGAGCGCACAATAATAAAACTACGTCAAAAAGATCATAAAACTTCAAGACAAAACCTGCAGGACCAGCGGAGAGCGAGCGGCACATCCAGCGGGGGAGCTGCGGATCAGCAGCGCCTCGGCTGCTCCTCCTCCATTCTTGGCTCTTTTTCTCTCCTTCTTTATGTGTTTCTAGTTGTTCTCTCTGGATCCTTCTCAGGGCTCACATGAGCCGACTATGTGCGCTGACAGCCCACTGATCTATATGGGCCATTCAGACCTGCATATTACACCTGTGAAAATAAGGCAGCATGTCTCATGTTGAAGCGTAATACAGGCCATTATCACGCGCAGTAAATACACGTTACATGTGTGCCTAGCACCGCATATTATGTAATACGCCCATCTGAGTGCGCCCCTTTCTCTCACTTTCTTCTCCATACCTTCCATCTCCCCCTCTTTCTCTCTTCCTGTCACTCTTCTTCTTTCGCCCTCCTATTTTCTACCTTAATTTTTCTTTCTTCGTTACTTTTCCCTCTTTTTTTTTCTTTTTCCGTCTCCTCTACGTCATTATCCCTCTTTTTCCTCTGTTTTTCTTCCTCCGCACTTTCTTACACCCGTTCTCGGCTTCTACCTCTGCTTTCCTCTTTGCTCACTGTCTTCTCTCTCGCTCCTCGCAGACCGGCGGACTCTTAGAGGATTGTGTGCGTTTGACTCTGTGTAATGTATTTCATTAACCTGTGTGCAGATCAATAGACGGAGGCTTTCTTGGCTCCTCTTGCTGCGGCTTTGAGTGACGCCTCCTGAGTTATGGCTCATTTTGCCGCTGTCCTCGGCTGCAGCGCTGAATCCATCCAGACACAAATCACCGACCTCCCAGGATCACCGTTTATACAGAACAATTACGGGTGAAATGTGAACAGTAATGAGCGCTCGTAACAACGATCCGTTATGCAAATGAGATAATAACCATGAAAACTTTAGGAAAATGGACAGTGAACGCATAAAAAACAGCGCAGTCACATGAAAGGTTAGAGAACGCGTTGCACTACTCAGCGGTCAATGAGTCTGAGGACGTCACCCGCTGGGCACCTTCCTATAGGCAGCGATTAGCAATTAGACCCATTTGCCCCACCACAAATCCGCAGTCGTGCTTCCTGTATGTGAAATATCACTGCCACAATATCGGTGCATCGTGGCCGCTGGTTTGCAGTGTCAGCGGAGGGGGGTTTGCTTCCAGTCGAGGTCGGGATGCCCATTTGTCCGGTTTAACACCAGGCTTAGGGCGAGCACCCACTGGCGTTTTTTTACCTGCGTTTTGCGTTTTTCCTGCACAGGCATAGAGATAACATGTGTTCCTGTCCACTGGCGTTTTTTTTGCGTTGCGTTTGCGTTTTTAACATAGGAACATGTCAGTTGCATATGTGTCCTTATTTTTCTCCTAATGCACCCATGAAAGTCAATGGAAATTAACGGAAAAGACGCGAAAACGCCGCGGAAAACGCGCGGAAAAATCGCGGGAAACGCCGCGAAAACGCTGCGTTTTTTCCCCGCGGAAAACGCAAACGCCAGTGGGTGCTCGCCCTTACACACTGAATTCTGCCTGCAGGAAAGTTTTGCCTTCCTCACCATCCCAAGATGCCCAATTATGTGTGCAATGTGTGAACCCTAAAAGGCGACCCCGGCCACCAACCTGTGACTCAAACCAGACCCCGGCGGCCAGAGGAGAAGATCCCAGAAGTTTATATGGCGGTTACATTGTCCTGGAAGCCACCGATCCATAATTTATTACCCTGAAAGGCTTTTACTAGAAAGTGCGATATCTTTTGTCAGGCTCTGGCCAGATGCCCAACGAGAGCGGCTCGGATAAGATGTACTTAATGCGTGCCCACAGGACGACATGAGGCTTGATTGGCAGGGAGCAGAGGGCGCCTTTTGATGGTGCGATCTAACAAGCCGTTCCAGCTCCTGTCTGTTTGGGGTGATGGTTCCACATTACCTATTCAAACACAAGCAACATGCTGGGGCCGCTGCTTTACCATTTGGCTCTGGTCTGGCTCAGTGGGGGCCGCGCTACAGACGACGACGCTGATGAAATGAAAAAAATGTGCTTCTCGTCCCAGACAAGCAGGTTGTGTGAATGAAGATTGGGCACGGTGACCTGGATGCTGTTAATGGAGGATAGAGAGCCGGCAGGCGAGTGATGTGCGGCCAGAGCGGACGGCTTATGGGATTCACAATCTGACAAGTGAAATATGGATCAGCGGAGCCTGTGCCGTGGGGCCAGGAATGAGCGGTGACATATCAGAGCCTCACCTCCCGCCCTCGGGGACTTCCACAACATGTAAGTACTTCACTAAAAGACGAAACTTCAACAACTAATTCAGGAAAACAAGAATCTGGATAAGTGATCATACAGAACGAATCCCCGTACAAGAAGAGACCTACAGAACGATCCCCGTACAAGAAGAGACCTACAGAACCATCCCCGTACAAGAAGAGACCTACAGAGCGATCCCCGTACAAGAAGAGACCTACAGAACGATCCCCGTACAAGAAGAGACCTACAGAACGATCCCCGTACAAGAAGAGACCTACAGAACGATCCCCGTACAAGAAGAGACCTACAGAACGAATCCCCGTACAAGAAGAGACCTACAGAACGATCCCCGTACAAGAAGAGACCTACAGAACGAATCCCCGTACAAGAAGAGACCTACAGAACGATCTCCGTACAAGAAGAGACCTACAGAACGATCTCCGTACAAGAAGAGACCTACAGAACGAATCCCCGTACAAGAAGAGACCTACAGAACGAATCCCCGTACAAGAAGAGACCTACAGAACGATCTCCGTACAAGAAGAGACCTACGGAACGATCCCCGTACAAGAAGAGACCTACAGAACGATCCCCGTACAAGAAGAGACCTACAGAACGATCCCCGTACAAGAAGAGACCTACAGAACGATCCCCGTACAAGAAGAGACCTACAGAACGATCCCCGTACAAGAAGAGACCTACAGAACGATCCCCGTACAAGAAGAGACCTACAGAACGATCCCCGTACAAGAAGAGACCTACAGAACGATCCCCGTACAAGAAGAGACCTACAGAACGAATCCCCGTACAAGAAGAGACCTACAGAACGAATCCCCGTACAAGAAGAGACCTACAGAACGATCCCCGTACAAGAAGAGACCTACAGAACGATCCCCGTACAAGAAGAGACCTACAGAACGAATCCCCGTACAAGAAGAGACCTACAGAACGAATCCCCGTACAAGAAGAGACCTACAGAACGATCCCCGTACAAGAAGAGACCTACAGAACGATCCCCGTACAAGAAGAGACCTACAGAACGAATCCCCGTACAAGAAGAGACGTACAGAACGAATCCCCGTACAAGAAGAGACCTACAGAACGAATCCCCGTACAAGAAGAGACCTACAGAACGATCCCCGTACAGGAAGAGACCTACAGAACGATCCCCGTACAAGAGGAGTCCTACAGAACGATCCCCGTACAAGAAGAGACCTACAGAACGATCCCCGTACAAGAAGAGACCTACAGAACGATCCCCGTACAAGAAGAGACCTACAGAACGATCCCCGTACAAGAAGAGACCTACAGAACGATCCCCGTACAAGAAGAGACCTACAGAACGAATCCCCGTACAAGAAGAGACCTACAGAACGATCCCCGTACAAGAAGAGACCTACAGAACGATCCCCGTACAAGAAGAGACCTACAGAACGATCCCCGTACAAGAAGAGACCTACAGAACGATCCCCGTACAAGAAGAGACCTACAGAACGATCCCCGTACAAGAAGAGACCTACAGAGCGATCCCCGTACAAGAAGAGACCTACAGAACGATCTCCGTACAAGAAGAGACCTACAGAACGATCCCCGTACAAGAAGAGACCTACAGAACGATCCCCGTACAAGAAGAGACCTACAGAACGATCCCCGTACAAGAAGAGACCTACAGAGCGATCCCCGTACAAGAAGAGACCTACAGAACGATCCCCGTACAAGAAGAGACCTACAGAACGATCCCCGTACAAGAGGAGTCCTACAGAACGATCCCCGTACAAGAAGAGACCTACAGAACGATCCCCGTACAAGAGGAGTCCTACAGAAGGATCCCCGTACAAGAAGAGACCTACAGAACGATCCCCGTACAAGAAGAGACCTACAGAACGATCCCCGTACAAGAAGAGACCTACAGAAGGATCCCCGTACAAGAAGAGACCTACAGAACGATCCCCGTACAAGAAGAGACCTACAGAACGATCCCCGTACAAGAGGAGTCCTACAGAAGGATCCCCGTACAAGAAGAGACCTACAGAACGATCCCCGTACAAGAAGAGACCTACAGAACGATCCCCGTACAAGAAGAGACCTACAGAAGGATCCCCGTACAAGAAGAGACCTACAGAACGATCCCCGTACAAGAAGAGACCTACAGAACGATCCCCGTACAAGAGGAGTCCTACATAACCTTTCCTAAACAGAACAATTCCATAGACGACTCTACCTACAAGATGATCCCAACACACTAGCAGCCCTACAGAATGATCCACATGGTGAGACCTACAGAACAATCGCCGCACACAATGATACCGCTACCTCTGACTTGGGAGTAGCAAATTCCTATCCAAGATGTCTTTGTGATTGAAGAGCATGTGAAGCGTTCTCCGCTTGTATGGGATTTATGGGATTTCTGCCACGGATGCTCAGGATCATGTGTGGTGTCCGAATAAACACAAATGTGATAGTAGGAACCTTCCGGCCTGCTGACAGTGAATGGAGGCGGGTGGCCGGAGGCGCTCTGTGGCCCGCTTCCCCTTCACCAATGATCGTTACTGTGTGAAAGCTTACAAGTGATTACCGCTGGGATGGGTGGGGGAGCTGAAGCCCCCAACAAGTGTCCTGTGTAGAAGGGCCCTACAAGTGGTCATTGTGGTTGTATGAGGACACAACTGAGATCAGGGATTCCAGCTCAGCTTAATGTCTACCTGCGCCTGGTGTGACCGGCCCCATCAGAGGTACTGCGGCCCTGATCACTCAATTCATTGTCTGCTGGAACCTGAAGTTGTCTGAAAGCCACCTCCTGCCTCATCACAGGCTCAGGCAGCTGCTCTACTCCTCCCTATGCTTTACACTGCAGCACTGCTTGTTTACTTTGGTGGCAGTGCTCACCTTCCCCCATACTTTACACTGCTGCTCTTCCTGTTGCTCGGTGTGACGTGAGTGCAAGGGGAGAAAAAACATTATCAAACACTAAGTCCGGTAGACAAAGGGGAGGAGACTGAGAGCGTTGTGGGAACACGGGCATGGATAATAAGGATGCTTGAAGGCTGCTGAAGCCTTTGTGATGTCACTGGTTGGTCACACAAAATGACGGGATCCAACCAAATACATTCCTGAGTAACATGGCGATCCGTCACGGTCCACAGCGGCCGGCCGCACCAGTCCTGTACATGACTCTCATATGATTCATTCCGTCAGTCACAGAAGGTAAAAATGCGATGGCCACATGAATATTGAACCGACCTTGTCATGCCATGAAGGGTTAACAACATGGCGGCTAATTAGTGTCGTATTCAGGCGGCTTTTTTTGTTATGCATTACAGCGCGCTGACATTTTTTGCTCCTGGAGGCCGAGCAGAAAATAAGAGATTTGCGTTGTTGAGTAACTAAGCGGCGGCTGCGTATGCCTCCCTGCAGCCGGACTGCTCTAATGGCTCTGGTACGGTAACGCCGGCCCTCTGTGACACCAGGCCATCTCCATTTATTACCATGGTCAGAAGCACTTAAGGTACTTTTAGAGGCTGTCGGCGAACAGCGGGGACGGCGCGCGGACAGCATGGGGACGGATGACAAACAACGCTGAAGTCCATCACTGGGAAACCTCCACTTCCTGGACGAGAGAAGCACAAAACACCAACCTCTCCAGGAGAGAGAAACTTTTAACGCTTTCTGTACTTCCTGCGTCTCTGCTCTGCTTCCCGCTTCACTAACTCCCCGCTCTCGGACCATTACCTCCTCTCCCTCTCTGTCACGCTCCCCAACATCTCCCCAGACCCACCTACCTACCTTACCTCCCTACCTCCAGGAACCTTACGGCCATTCACACCTAGGACTTTGCTGAGTCCCAACAGTCCGCTCTGTCCCTATCGCTCTCCTCTCCTGTGTGTGCGTGTGTGTATATATATATATATACACACACACAGACACATATATATTACAGTCCTATCTGTCCCTATCTCTCTCTCCTCACCTGCCCCAACCTGGTGGCCGCTCACTACAACACCGCTCTCTAACATGCCCTGGATGAAGCGGCGCCCCCCAGGACCCGAGCCATCCGATGCAGACCATGGCACCCCTGGCTCACGCCTCAAACGCGCTTCATCCGGCGGTGCTCTAGAAGTGCTGAACGGCTGTGGAGGAAATCACAAACGTCCGCAGACGTCCTCCACTACAAATTCATGCTCAGAACCTACAAACTCGCCCTCCACCGCGCCAAACAAGTCTACTTCACCTCTCGTCTCCTCACTATTGTCTCTTTGATATTTTTCACTCCCTTCTCAGCCCGAAATCGCAGAACCCCACCGACTGTCCGCTGTCTCTAACACCATGTCCTCTCTCTACCTAAAACTAAACCTTTCTAAAACTGACCTCCTGTTTCCACCCTCCACTAACCGACCTCATCCTGACATCTCCATCTCAGTGTGTGGCACCATAACTCCCAGCACGCCCGCTGCCTTGGGGTCATATTCGATGTCAATCTCTCCTTTACCGCCTACATCCAATCTCTGGCCCGAACATGTCAGCTGCACCTCAAGAACATCACAAGAATCCGCTCTTTTCTCACTGTAGACGCGCTAAAAACGCTCACTGTCGCCCTCATCCACTCCCGGCTCGATTATTGCAACTCGTTGCTGATCGGCCCCCTGCACCAGACTCTACCCCCTCCAATCCATCCTGAATGCGGCAGCCAGGCTCATCTTCCTGTCCAGCCGCTCCTAGGACGCCTCTGCCCTGTGCCAGTCACTCCACTGGCTGCCCGTTAAATACAGAATTCAATTTAAACTTGCTACCTTCATCCACAAAGCCCTCAACAGTGCAGCGCCCCCCTATATTGTATCCCTCATCTACAGCGCAGCGCCCCCCTATATTGTATCCCTCATCCACAGCGCAGCCCCACATTGCCTCCCTCATCTCAATCCATCACCCATCCCGGGCTCTCCGCTCTGCTAACGAAACTAGACTGCGCACCCCTCTAACTCGAACTTCTCATTCCCGCCTCCAAGACTTCTCCAGAGCAGCACCGCTCCTCTGGAACGCACTACCAAAAGCTACCCGAGCAATCCAGGACTCGCAGAACTTCAGGCGTGCTCCAAAAACGCACCTCTTCAGGGAGGTATACCATATCACCTAAACAAACCCCTCTGTACTCCGCCTGATAACATGCTCCCTGACCTACTGACTGCAATCCCTGCCAGCCTCCATCAACTGCCCCATGCAGTCATACCGATCCTGTCGTCACACGGCTGAACGTCTGACCATTGTCTATGTGTATAGCATCCCTCACTCTCTACCTCACCACACCGCGCACATCTCCATCCCGCCATACCTGCACATCTCCACCCCGCCATACTGTGCACATCTCCATCCCACCATACCTGCACATTTCCAGCCCTTTACCTTCTGTATCACCCCATTATCTGTAGTATGTAAGCTCGTTGGAGCAGGGTCCACACCCCTATTGTTTCCATCAGCTGATTAATATGTAACCGCGGTTCTGTAATGTCTGTCCTTTTGTCTTTCTGTATCCCCCCTGTGTAAGCGCTGCGGGATATGTTGGCGCTATACTAATACAGATTATTATTATAAGATTATTATTACTGATAGCGAGAGGGGAAGGAGGCCCGGACCGCCATCAGAGGAGATCATTGTCTCCATGGGGGCAACAATATTCCAAATTCATCCAATGTCTTCAGTGCCCCTTCACCTTCTGCTCCCAAGTCATACAGAACTAGGCGGCTGCAGAAGAGCCAGGTGACAACTGGATGGCACCCAGCTTTACCAGGGAGAGAGAGAACACTGCAGTCATACTGGGAGGTTTAGCTAGTGTCTCTGGTATCACCCACTCTTCATCTGGGAAAGTTGGGTGGATTAGGCAGGTGTATATTCTGCCATTAGCAAAAGCCTCATCAATATTCCTGAAACTTCCTCTCACACCTGTAGAAACAGGAGATGCCATTGTCCTCCGCTCTCCTGATACACATTCCCTAGACTGGCTGACCGCGATATCCAGCTACTAGGATGAGACAAAGAACAATTAGTAACTGGCTTTATAAGGGATCTAAGAGGTTTAGGAAGACACTGCTTATTTTCAGAATTGGGAGGGTACCATGAAAACCGTGCATCCGTGCACCCCTCCCTCGTTGACTGGTATCTTCTATTACTTTATACCTTTTTATTAGAATACCTGTTTTCTGTGTATTTTGTCTACACTTACCCTTTGTACATGTTCCCTCTTTGTATATTTTTATCCAAGCACCGCTAACTTGGGCTCCAGGCAATCCATTGCCCGAAGTGTGTGAAGTACTTGGGCTGTTGGTCATCCAGTCAGCAGGCAGAGCCGAGGTGGCCGACCTACATACCCGCGAACAGTAAGTCAGGACCGGGCCGGCTGCGATTTAGGCTCAATCGCGCACAAGTGCCATATCCGGGAGCCAGGATAAAGCCGACCCTCCGGTCTGCCCAGGGCGCTGTACATCACAGGTCGGTGACCTTGGCCCCAACACGGACAGGACATGTCCAAGGCCTCTTAATGAGGGTGACATTTTTGGCCCACATTTAATGCACAATTCTTAAATCATCCAAAAAAAGTTAAAAAGTGCACTAATCTTAATACATTTGGGACTGTCTAAAGGACCGAAAATGAGATTTGTGGCCTGACTTGTAAATTTTCTGCCTTCTTTGGTGATACATACAGTTAGGGCCAGAAATATTTGGACAGTAACACAATTTTCGTGAGTTGGGCTCTGCATGCCCCCGCATTGGATTTGAAATGAAGCCTCTACAACAGAATTCAAGTGCAGATTGTAACGTTTAATTTAAAGGGTTGAACAAAAATATCTGATAGAAAATGTAGGAATTGTACCCATTTCTTTACAAAC
This sequence comes from Eleutherodactylus coqui, assembly GCF_035609145.1. Classification (NCBI taxonomy): domain Eukaryota; kingdom Metazoa; phylum Chordata; class Amphibia; order Anura; family Eleutherodactylidae; genus Eleutherodactylus; species Eleutherodactylus coqui. Next base: position 140,275,548 of record NC_089847.1, on the reverse strand, counting down.
ACTCCACATTTTAGGAGCTCAGAAGTAATTGGACAAATAAACAGAACCCAAACAAAATATTTTTTTTTCAATATTTTGTTGCGAATCCTTTGGAGGCAATCACTGCCTTAAGTCTGGAACCCATGGACATCACCAAACGCTGGGTTTCCTCCTTCTTAATGCTTTGCCAGGCCTTTACAGCCGCAGCCTTCAGGTCTTGCTTGTTCTTGGGTCTTTCCGTCTGAAGTCTGGATTTGAGCAAGTGAAATGCATGCTCAATTGGGTTAAGATCTGGTGATTGACTTGGCCATTGCAGAATGTTCCACTTTTTTGCACTCATGAACTCCTGGGTAGCTTTGCCTGTATGCTTGGGGTCATTGTCCATCTGTACTGTGAAGCGCCGTCCGATCAACTTTGCAGCATTTGGCTGAATCTGGGCTGAAAGCATATCCCGGTACACTTCAGAATTCATCCGGCTACTCTTGTCTGCTGTTATGTCATCAATAAACACAAGTGACCCAGTGCCATTGAAAGCCATGCATGCCCATGCCATCACGTTGCCTCCACCATGTTTTGCAGAGGATGTGGTGTGCCTTGGATCATGTGCCGTTCCCTTCTTCCCATCATTCTGGTACAGGTTGATCTTTGTCTCATCTGTCCATAGAATACTTTTTCAGAACTGGGCTGGCTTCTTGAGGTGTTTTTCGGCAAATTTAACTCTGGCCTGTCTATTTTTGGAATTGGTGAATGGTTTGCATCTAGATGTGAACCCTTTGTATTTACTTTCATGGAGTCTTCTCTTTACTGTTGACTTAGAGACAGATACACCTACTTCCCTGAGAGTGTTCTGGACTTCAGTTGATGTTGTGAACGGGTTCTTCTTCACCAAAGAAAGTATGCGGCGATCATCCACCACCGTTGTCTTCCGTGGACGCCCAGGCCTTTTTGAGTTCCCAAGCTCACCAGTGAATTCCTTTTTTCTCAGAATGTACCCGACTGTTGATTTTGCTACTCCAAGCATGTCTGCTATCTCTCTGATGGATTTTTTCTTTTTTTTCAGCCTCAGGATGTTCTGCTTCACCTCAATTGAGAGTTCCTTTGACCGCATGTTGTCTGGTCACAGCAACAGCTTCCAAATCCAAAATCACACACCTGGAATCAACCCCAGACCTTTTAACTACTTAATTGATTACAGGTTAACGAGGGAGACGCCTTCTGAGTTAATTGCAGCCCTTAGAGTCCATTGTCCAATTACTTTTGGTCCCTTGAAAAAGAGGAGGCTATGCATTACAGAGGTATGCTTCCTAAACCCTTTCTCCGATTTGGATGTGGAAACTCTCATATTGCAGCTGGGAGTGTGCACCTTCAGCCCATATTATATATATAATTGTATTTCTGAACATGTTTTTGTAAACAGCTAAAATAACAAAACTTGTGTCACTGTCCAAATATTTCTGGCCCTAACTGTATGTCAAAGGGTACCTTCACATTATACACTGCGCCCTGTAGCAGATATAGCTCCTATAGTGGGGCGGTGAGGGGGACACATTATACACTGCGCCCGGTAGCAGGTATAGATCCTATAGCGGGGCTGTGAGGGGGACACATTACACACTGCGCCCTGTAGCAGATATAGCTCCTATAATGGGGCGGTGAGGGGGACACATTATACACTGCGCCCTGTAGCAGATATAGCTCCTATAATGGGGCGGTGAGGGGGACACATTATACACTCCGCCCTGTAGCAGATATAGCTCCTATAATGGGGCGGTGAGGGGGACACATTATACACTCCGCCCTGTAGCAGATATAGCTCCTATAATGGGGCGGTGAGGGGGACACATTATACACTCCGCCCTGTAGCAGATATAGCTCCTATAATGGGGCGGTGAGGGGGACACATTATACACTGCGCCCTGTAGCAGATATAGCTCCTATAGCGGGGCTGTGAGAGGGACACATTACACACTGCGCCCTGTAGCAGGTATAGCTCCTATAGTGGGGCGGTGAGGGGGACACATTATACACTCCGCCCTGTAGCAGATATAGCTCCTATAGTGGGGCGGTGAGGGGGACACATTATACACTGCGCCCTGTAGCAGGTATAGCTCCTATAGTGGGGCGGTGAGGGGGACACATTATACACTCCGCCCTGTAGCAGGTATAGCTCCTATAGTGGGGCGGTGAGGGGGACACATTATACACTGCGCCCGGTAGCAGGTATAGATCCTATAGCGGGGCTGTGAGGGGGACACATTACACACTGCGCTCTGTAGCAGGTATAGATCCTATAGCGGGGCTGTGAGGGGGGACACATTATACACTGCGCCCTGTAGCAGGTATAGATCCTATAGCGGGGCTGTGAGGGGGACACATTATACACTGCGCCCTGTAGCTGATATAGCTCCTATAGTGGGGCGGTGAGGGGGACACATTATACACTGCGCCCTGTAGCAGATATAGCTCCTATAGTGGGGCGGTGAGGGGGACACATTATACACTGCGCCCTGTAGCAGGTATAGCTGCTATAGTAGGGCTGTGAGGGGGACACATTATACACTGTGCCCTGTAGCAGGTATAGATCCTATAGCGGGGCTGTGAGGGGGACACATTATACACTGCGCCCTGTAGCTGATATAGCTCCTATAGTGGGGCGGTGAGGGGGACACATTATACACTGCGCCCTGTAGCAGGTATAGATCCTATAGCGGGGCTGTGAGGGGGACACATTATACACTACGCCCTGTAGCAGGTATAGATCCTATAGCGGGGCTGTGAGGGGGGACACATTATACACTGCGCCCTGTAGCAGGTATAGATCCTATAGCGGGGCTGTGAGGGGGACACATTATACACTACGCCCTGTAGCAGGTATAGATCCTATAGCGGGGCTGTGAGGGGGACACATTATACACTGCGCCCTGTAGCAGGTATAGATCCTATAGCGGGGCTGTGAGGGGGACACATTATACACTGCGCCCTGTAGCAGGTATAGCTCCTATAGCGGGGCTGTGAGGGGGACACATAGTACACTGAGGGATTTCCGACTGCTCAGAGGTTGGTTGTTTGTCCCTTGTGAGTCTTCTGCCGGTGTTTATTATATTCCCTCCAAGCCATAAGTAGTAACCGAGGATATAAACCCCCCAGCGATGCTTGCGGCCCCTACTGCTGCCCCCTGCAGGCACGTTGCTGTCCTCACTAGATACTGTTCACAGCTGACAGTTTGCTACATTCATATCCTCTGTGAACTGCAGACCGATCCGTGTTAAACATATTATTGCCTGACAGCAAGCAGAGGGAGTGACAAGGTGCTTCGGCTTCATGTACATCAGGTACATTTACAGGAGGCATACCATTGTGAGAAACACTCATGAAAACGGACCGTTATTCCCCAAACTCGCTGCATCCCGCCCCCGCAGGGACCGGCGCAGTGCGATGTCTTCTTACTCCCACAGGGAAGAATGCATGAATGTTTAACAGAATGGCCCCAACACAGGAGCTCACTGCGGGCGAAGCAGCATACAGGTATACAGTATATATACAGTATATACACAGTATATACACGCATTGACTAGAATGGGTTCTTCTCTTGTATGATTGCCATGCATCCTGCAAAGGACAGAAATTGCACTCAACAGTCCTGTAAACCCCGCGAGGCGGACATTGCAGACTGCAGGGTACTCAGCGGGTATTTGTTGATCTCTCAGACCGGTCCGTCAGCGTCCGCCGTTCTTCTCGGCTGCCCAAATTACATCCATCTTGTGCCGAAGCCTCAGCACTTAAGGGGTTATGATACACGGAGCGTGCGGTGCCAGATGACACGGCGTTCCAGCTTCTGATGCCAACTGTTCCATGAACCTGCACTGGCATCCTCTCTGAAGGGAATCACTGGTAGAGCCACACAATTAGGCATCAGATGAGCGCGGGGCTGGCAGCTACTTGGCACAGAAGTGGCTTCATGGAAGACGGATACAACTGTCAGCGAGCCGTCCAGCGGGCGGTGCGGGGAGAGCGCCGCCTGACAGCCTCGCTGTCTCTTTTGTTCTACTTCTACGGATCTGAGCTGTCGTCTAATTTCGTCCTCAGCCGCTCGCAAGTGGCGGGAAAATGACGGCGTTTTATTTCTTTCTCATTTTATTGTTTCTGACCAAACAAGATGCTTTTAAGTATCATTTACCGCCACGGCGACCTTTCTGCTCCGTCCGCCACAAAGGAGAGGAAACGGGTTCAGATCTCAGAAATGTCAGAAGGAAATGTTATCGATCCGATTCATCAAAGAGACTCTTATCTGCGGACTGCGACGGCCTCTAACAGCGAGGACGGGTTCAAAGAAGAGAGGAGAACGGCGGTGAGATCCACACCGATGTAGCAGAGCTGAGCCTGTGAGTGGCCATCAGTAAATCATCTCTTACGGGGGGCGCCTCTGGACTGCGTCCCGGGGGTCTCTACACACAGGTGAGCGATGCTACAAGGAGCTGTTTGGGAAGTCTCACCGGAGCAGCAGACGCCTGACACCATTAGGGGGCAGTAGGCTATTCTAGATTCATCTGATAATCTGGAATATCTGATAGTCCAGAACCCACCAGGTCCCACTGAGAGCAGATCTACTGTGTTAGAGGGAAGTTGTCATCAGAAAATGTCCCATGAAGCAGGTCTTTATATTAAACACATCCTTTAGTAAGATTTGATTTTTAATTTCCATTGTCTCAATCTATTTTTAGAAATACCCCTAAAATCCTGAAGTTCTCACACTGACCACTAGGCCTAATAATTAGGCACAGCTCCCCTCCCTGCACACTGACCACTAGGCCTAATAGTCAGACACAGCTCACCTCCTCCCCTCCCGGTACAGGCAGGATTACACTGAGAGTTGACTCCTCTATATAGATAACACAGGAGCCACCATTCACAATAGTCACAGCTCACCTCCTCCCCTCCCTGTACAGACAGGATTACACCGAGAGGAGACACCAATATATAGATAACACAGGATCCACCATTCACAATACTCACAGCTCACCTCCTCCCCTCCCTGCACAGACAGGATTACACTGAGAGGTGACTATATATAGATAATACAGGATCCACCATTCACAATAGTCACAGCTCACCTCCTCCCCCTCCCTGTACAGACAGGATTACACTGAGGAGACACCTATATATAGATAACACAGGAGCCACCATTCACAATAGTCACAGCTCACCTCCTCCCCTCTCTGCACTGACAGGATTACACTGAGAGGAGACACTTATATATAGATAACACAGCAGCAACCATTCACAATAGTCACAGCTCACCTCCTCCCCTCCCTGCACTGACAGGATTACACTGAGAGGAGACACATATATATAGATATATAATCATTATCCTCACAGACATAGTCATGTGCGGACAATACAATTAAAAATACAAATCAGAATATAAAAACATCAGAAAAATGGAAAATGTTTCCTGTCCGCTTTATAGCTGATACATTCCCTCTAAGGATCGGCAGCAATACAAGCCTAAGAAAGAGGTAAGTGTGCCTCCGAGAGACAAGGAGGGAGCCCCTGTGAGTAGAGCCCCCCGCTGATGATTTCCGTATGGGAGTTTGGCTGCCGCTGGCGCACCCGACCCCAGTGCTGCTCTCCGGGTCTGCGGGCTGTTAGCGGGCGGACTGCAGGGAAACAACCGCGAGTTATGTTGGGATGAATCGTCATGTGACTCCCATCCGCTACGTCCTTTATGTGTCAGGTGGTTATTGCTAACCTTGCAATAGTCCAGACTAGTTCCGAACACGGAATGATCCCCCTTGAACACGCGTGTGCGGCGTTTAGAGGGGGGGTTACTCTTCATGCCCCGTCAGTGCCGGTTGATTCTCAGAGATGGAAATGAGATTTTAATTCCCAGTAATGATGTCAATCTGTTATCAGTGTGATAGAGCCATTATTTGTTGGCGTGCGGGCGGCCGGAGGTCCTCGGCAGGAGGACACGGCGCCGACGGATGGGGAATTCTAGCGGCGGAGGCTTTATTATCAAACAGCTGCACATTATGCCGGCACACCTCTCTGCCGCCGACTAACAGACGGCCCGCAACCCCAGCAGCACTTGACCATTTACACGGCTGCAACAACCAGATTTCAGCAGCTGCAGCAAAGTCTCCGCGGCACGAACATGCCGACCTCCTCAACTGCAGACCCTCCAATTGAGTTCTCATTAGCCGGTTTATCCCGACGACCGCGGGGACCCTAGAGCTTTTGTCAATAGGGGGGTAAAGAGATTTGCTGCTGATGAACATTTCTTACTTTGCACCAGAATGTTCCGTCTCGCAGCTTCCAGGACGTCGCAGTGCAAACAGAGAGCAAAACTATTATAGGTAGGAGAGCTGTGGGAAGTGCACCTTGTGCCCAGATGGCACAACACATGGCAGCACCAACCATGGCATCAGGATGCAGTAAAGTGCCCGGTACTAGAAAGTTAGAGGATCCAAACTTATGGGACAACTCAACAACCTTCCCCACCTTCCACTACCCTCCACATCGGGAGAACTGAGAAAAATTAAAATCATGGTTGCATAAGTGTTCACACCCCCTTATATTTGGGGATGTGGCTGTGTTCAGAATTAACCAAGTCTGCACTCCGCTGCCATTAGCTACAGGGATTCTGGGTTCCCCGATATACAGTCCGGCTCTTCTAGGAGGATTTTCCGTACACATCTACCACTCCTATCAATGTCTACAACAATCTACCATAACCCTCCATGTTCAGCACTCCCGTACCTACCACATCTATTACTCCGTGTCTACAGGAGTCTTCTCCAACTGGCTTCATCATCTACGACTATTATCCATGTCTGCCACTACTATTCATACCGACCACTGAAGTTCATGTCTCCACCTACCACTAATGTCTATGTCCACCACTGCAGTCCATATTTACCAGAATCATCTATGTGTACGACAATCTTCACCATCCATCATGACCCTCAAGGTCTACAACTATCTTCTCCATCTAATGCTACCGTCCATGCCTACCACTACCGTCCATGCCTACCACTACCATCCATGCCTACCACTACCATCCATGTCTACCACTACCATCCATGTCTACCACTACCGTCCAAGCCTACCACTACCGTCCATGCCTACCACTACCGTCCATGCCTACCACTACCGTCCAAGCCTACCACTACCGTCCAAGCCTACCACTACCGTCCATGCCTACCACTACCGTCCATGCCTACCACTACCGTCCATGCCTACCACTACCGTCCATGCCTACCACTACCGTCCATGTCTACCACTACCGTCCATGTCTACCACTACCGTCCATGTCTACCACTACCGTCCATGTCTACCACTACCGCCCATGCCTACCACTACTGCCCATGCCTACCACTAGAATCCATGTCTACCACTTCTACCCATGTCTACCACTACTGTATATGCCTACCACTACCGTCTATGTCTCCTACTACTGTACACGCCTACCACTACTGCCCATGTCTACCACTACTATCCATGTCTACCACTACTGTATATGCCTACCACTACTATCCATGTCTACCACTACTATCCATGTCTACCACTACTGTATATGCCTACCACTACTACCCATGCCTACCACTACAATCCATGTCTACCACTACTGTCTATGTCTACTATTACTGTCCATGCCTACATCTACTGCCCATGTCTACCACTATTGTCTATGTCTACTATTACTGTCCATGCCTACATCTACTGCCCATGTCTACCACTATTGTATATGCCTACCACTACCATGCATGTCTACCACTACTGTCCATGTCTACTATTACTGTCCATGCCTACCACTACTGCCCATGTCTACCACTACTGTATATGCCAACCACTACCATCCATGTCCACCACTACTGCCCATGCCTACCACTACCGTCCATGCTTACCACTACCGTCCATGTCTACCACTACCGTCCATGCCTACCACTACCGTCCATGTCTACCACTACCGTCCATGTCTACCACTACCGTCCATGTCTACCACTACCGTCCATGCCTACCACTACCGTCCATGCCTACCACTACCGTCCATGTCTACCACTACTGTATATGCCTACCACTACAATCCATGTCAACCACTACTGTCCATGTCTACTACTACTGTCCATGTCTACTATTACTGTCCATGCCTACCACTACTGCCCATGTCTACCACTACTGTATATGCCAACCACTACCATCCATGTCCACCACTACTGCCCATGCCTACCACTACCGTCCATGCTTACCACTACCGTCCATGTCTACCACTACCGTCCATGCCTACCACTACCGTCCATGTCTACCACTACCGTCCATGTCTACCACTACCGTCCATGTCTACCACTACCGTCCATGTCTACCACTACCGTCCATGTCTACCACTACCGTCCATGCCTACCACTACCGTCCATGCCTACCACTACCGTCCATGCCTACCACTACCGTCCATGCCTACCACTACCGTCCATGCCTACCACTACGGTATATGCCTACCACTACCGTCCATGTCTACCACTACTGTATATGCCTACCACTACAATCCATGTCAACCACTACTGTCCATGTCTACTACTACTGTCCATGCCTACCACTACCATCCATGCCTACCACTACCATCCATGCCTACCACTACCATCCATGCCTACCACTACCATCCATGTCTACCACTATTCTATATGCCTACCACTACCATCCATATCTACCACTACTATCCATGTCTACCACTACTGTACATGCCTACCACTACTGCCCATGCCTACCACTACCATCCATGTCTACCAATACTGTATATGCCTACCACTACCATCCATGTCTATCAATACTGTATATGCCTACCACTACCATCCATGTCTACCACTACTGTATATGCCTACCAGTACCATCCATGTCTACCACTACTGTACATGCCTACCACTACTGCCCATGCCTACCACTACCATCCATGTCTACCAATACTGTATATGCCTACCACTACCATCCATGTCTATCAATACTGTATATGCCTACCACTACCATCCATGTCTACCACTACTGTATATGCCTACCAGTACCATCCATGTCTACCACTACTGTATATGCCTACCACTACCATCCATGTCTACCACTACTGTATATGTCTACCACTACCATCCATGCCTACCACTACTGTATATGTCTACCACTACCATCCATGCCTACCACTACTGCCCATGTCTACCACTACTATTCATACCTACCACTACTGTCCACGTCTTCCACTACGAAATATGTTTACGACTATCGTCCATGTCTATCTCTACTATTCATACCTACCACTACCCTAGATGTCTACCTCCGACTCTCATGTCCATCATTGCCTTCACTATCTATTACTCTCTAGTCTACCTACAACTGTGTTCTGATGGCCATCTAATCTACAACCCCTTTCCCCTATTTGCTACTGTCTAAATTTACTACTTCTACGGACTCAACCAACACTGCCACTTGTCTACCTTTCCATCTGTTATGGCTCACCAAATCTACCACAGTCCTCCTGACTATTGCCTGCTTATCCGCCCCCGATATACTGTCTACCACCTCCAGTCCTCCCATTAGCGATGCCATCTATTACCGGTAACCCTGGCAGCTCCTGTGTGGGGTCAGATATGATTGGTAACCCTGCCAGCTCTGGTGTGGGGTCAGATATTACCGGTAACTCTGCCAGCTTCGGTGTGGGGTCAGATATTACCGGTAACCCTGACAGCTCCGGTGTGGGGTCTGATATTACCGGTAACCCTGACAGCTCAGGTGTGGGGTCTGATATTACCGGTAACCCTGACAGCTCCGGTGTGGGGTCAGATATTACCGGTAACCCTGACAGCTCAGGTGAGGGGTCTGATATCACCGGTAACCCTGACAGCTCCGGTGTGAGGTCAGATATTACCGGTAACCCTGACAGCTCCAGTGTGGGGTCAGATATTACCGGTAACCCTGACAGCTCCGGTGTGGGGTCAGATATTACCGGTAACCCTGACAGCTCCGGTGTGGGGTCACATATTACCGGTAACCCTGACAGCTCCGGTGTGGGGTCACATATTACCGGTAACCCTGACAGCTCCGGTGTGGGGTCAGATATTACCGGTAACCCTGACAGCTCAGGTGAGGGGTCTGATATTACCGGTAACCCTGACAGCTCCGGTGTGGGGTCACATATTACCAGTAACCCTGACAGCTCCGGTGTGGGGTCACATATTAACGGTAACCCTGACAGCTCCGGTGTGGGGTCTGATATTACCGGTAACCCTGACAGCTCCGGTGTGGGGTCACATATTACCGGTAACCCTGACAGCTCCGGTGTGGGGTCACATATTACCGGTAACCCTGACAGCTCCGGTGTGGGGTCACATATTACCGGTAACCCTGACAGCTCCGGTGTGGGGTCACATATTACCGGTAACCCTGACAGCTCCGGTGTGGGGTCACATATTACCGGTAACCCTGACAGCTCCGGTGTGGGGTCTGATATTACCGGTAACCCTGACAGCTCCAGTGTGGGGTCAGATATTACCGGTAACCCTGACAGCTTCGGTGAGGGGTCAGATATTATTGGTAACCTTGGAAGCTGCGGTGTGGGGTCACATATTACCGGTAACCCTGACAGCTCCGGTGTGGGGTCAGATATTACCGGTAACCCTGACAGCTCCGGTGTGGGGTCACATATTACCGGTAACCCTGACAGCTCCGGTGTGGGGTCAGATATTACCGGTAACCCTGACAGCTCCGGTGTGGGGTCTGATATTACCGGTAACCCTGACAGCTCCAGTGTGGGGTCAGATATTACCGGTAACCCTGACAGCTTCGGTGAGGGGTCAGATATTATTGGTAACCTTGGAAGCTCCGGTGTGGGGTCAGATATTACTGATAAACCTGACAGCTCCGGTGTGGGGTCAGATATTACCGGTAACCCTGACAGCTCCGGTGTGGGGTCAGATATTACTGATAACCCTGACAGCTCCGGTGTGGGGTCAGATATTACTGATAACCCTGACAGCTCCGGTGTGGGGTCAGATATTACCGGTAACCCTGACAGCTCCGGTGTGGGGTCAGATATTACTGATAACCCTGACAGCTCCGGTGTGGGGTCAGATATTACCGGTAACCCTGACAGCTTCGGTGAGGGGTCAGATATTATTGGTAACCTTGGAAGCTCCGGTGTGGGGTCAGATATTACTGATAACCCTGACAGCTCCGGTGTGGGGTCTGATATTACCGGTAACCCTGACAACTTCGGTGTGGGGTCAGATATTACCGGTAACCCTGACAACTTCGGTGTGGGGTCAGATATTACCGGTAACCCTGACAACTTCGGTGTGGGGTCAGATATTACCGGTAACCCTGACAGCTTCGGTGAGGGGTCAGATATTATTGGTAACCTTGGAAGCTCCGGTGTGGGGTCAGATATTACTGATAACCCTGACAGCTCCGGTGTGGGGTCTGATATTACCGGTAACCCTGACAGCTCCGGTGTGGGGTCTGATATTATTGGTAACCTTGGAAGCTCCGGTGTGGGGTCTGATATTACCGGTAACCCTGACAGCTCCGGTGTGGGGTCAGTTATTACTGATAACCCTGACAGCTCCGGTGTGGGGTCAGATATTACCGGTAACCCTGACAGCTCCGGTGTGGGGTCAGATATTACCGGTAACCCTGATAGCTCCGGTGAGGGGTCAGATATTACCGGTAACCCTGACAGCTCCGGTGTGGGGTCAGATATTACTGATAACCCTGACAGCTCCGGTGTGGGGTCTGATATTACCGGTAACCCTGACAGCTCCGGTGTGGGGTCAGATATTATTGGTAACCTTGGAAGCTCCGGTGTGGGGTCAGATATTACTGATAACCCTGACAGCTCCGGTGTGGGGTCTGATATTACCGGTAACCCTGACAGCTCCGGTGTGGGGTCTGATATTATTGGTAACCTTGGAAGCTCCGGTGTGGGGTCTGATATTACCGGTAACCCTGACAGCTCCGGTGTGGGGTCAGATATTACCATAACGTGTCTGTCTGATGTAATCCAGAGAGGACTGTGAACCGCAGGCCATGCGAGGCATCGGCGCTGAAGGACAGTGCAAAGAATTGATCGTCACTATCCAATCAGGAGAACCGACTTCACATCAGAAGATATCTTCACAGGACAGGCAGACAAGAATACAAACACAGAGTGACAACACAACGCGCCAATCTGAGCCCTGCGCACTTAGAAGCTGTCCTGACAGGCGGCATCTGGGCGGCATCGCACTCCAAGTGTCATTGTTAGGACTTTCATGCCACGATTTTTTTCTATTTCAGCAAGAGAAAATTGCTAAACGCACCAAATACTATTCATGCAGCGCCGGCCGCCTCCAGTGCCAAGACGTGGAGCGGCGCCAGCGTCCAACATACTAATCCAGCTGTTGTTATCTGAGCTCATAATGAAGCGATTGTCAAGGGTTAACTGTATTTGCTATTATACAGCTGGTCCGTGGCGGTAGAGATCAGCCCATCAACGTGACCCATGAAAGAGAGGACACAGAGGCCAAAATGACAAACATCTCAATGCATGGCGTCACGTGTGTGCCCAGATACAGCATACCCGGGATGGAAAGTCAAGCCATGCCAATGGAACAGATATCACTCATCGCACAATTCCAACAGCCGTCGCCATAGTAACACGCCGAGAATTCTTTCCCAGCTATTGCCAATTAAGTACTTCTCAGCCTCTCCATATCCCACTTGTTTTTCCTGGGCTACAGAAACCTTGCGAACAACAAGCGGCACTCACCCTCCTGCTCCGTCCTCGTCATCTCTTCCAGTTTCTTCTGTTTCAGTGTGTCCACCACGTCCGCCAGGCTTCCTTTGCGCCGTTCTGGAGTTCCAAAGTTAACACTGCTCATAAGATCGCTGCGATCACGAGCCCCTTCATCAGGCTTGTGTGGTGAGGTAGACGTCGTTCGGAAGGAATAGAGGGAACGTAACTTATTGCTGTCCAGGTCCTGTGAAAAGAAACCTCAGGGTCAGTAAAGAAGGAAGAAACGACTCAAGACAATAAAGAAGAACTGACTGAAGGAGAACATCAAAGTAGAGTCCACAGAGTGGGCGGGGAAATCATTTCCTACACACAGCCTACTTGCTATCAGTCTACTGAAGGGCTCCTCAGGGGCGGGGCATCACAAAGGAACCAATGGCGCTCACGCATGTCTGTCCATGTAGAAGCTTCTATGTTTTGTGAAGGAACCTGTCTATTTGGTTTATTGATGTTTCCTTAAGCTTTCTTATGGAATGTCTGCAGACAGATGTACTGATGACACTCAGGGAAGCACATTTATAGACAGCTGCAGGATGATTCTTGGACCGGGGCCAGTATGTAGGTGGGGCGGCTGAGGAGCGTTCTCCCTCCGCCCGCCACCATCCCCTGTAAGCAGACAGTCGTTCAGTCTCTTTACACGGGATGCTCACATTCTTGCAGGAATCTGAACAACTCTTGTTGTGTAAATGGGCCGTGGGGCTCAGTAGAATGCACTACATAAGTATCCTGCCAATCAAACTAACGCATCTTCAAGTCCCCTTAAGAGACTAAAAAGTACCCTAAAAAAGTTCAATAAAATTCAATTTAAAGGGGAAAAAAAACTGTTTCAATCAAATATGCATTTTTTCACACAAAAATCCTTTTTAAATAATTAAAATATTTTTTAAAAATGTAAAAACCAACACAAAACAGGTGTCATCGCATGAGTGACGACCCGGCATTGAAAGTGTGAAGTTATTCATCGCACAGGGTGAACGCCATAAGGATTACTAACGCCAGAATTACTATTTTTCTTTTGTTCACCTCCTAAACAAACCGCAATAAAAAGCAATCCAAAACTCACAAGTACCGCGAAATAGTAGTAAGAAAACTACAACTCTTCTGGCAAACTGCAATCCCCCCAGAGCTCCGGCGCGGGGGAGATAAAGATGCCACCCGTCTCAGCACACGGCGACGCAGACAATTGGTTAGCTTTATAGATGGTTTTTAATGTGCAAAAGTAGTAAAAAATAAAAAGAATCTCCATAAACTTGTTATCATAGTAACCATGGCGATCAGGGAGTTGTTATGTTACTTTTATCGAATAACATAATAAAACGCCCAAGCACCCGCTGATTCCCTGAGGGGTCTCCATCTACAAGACGTTCCGTGGACCCCGGAGGGCTGCCATAAAGGATGGCTCGTGCCATGTGACCATGACAACTGCTCCGTCCATAGACCAGTCGGCTTGTCACTGGGGTCGGGGTAATTAGTTGCCGTTTTTGCAGTGGTTGGCGAGAGCCGCGATGTGACTAACGTCTGACTGGTGTACCTGGCAGGTGATTATCGCAGTCACGGCTTTATATAAGGTAATCATCGTTATGTACTGAGGACAAAAGAAAAGCCACAGAAGAAAAATGATACTTTTTATTTGTCTCTTTATCTCATTTTTGCCCAATGAAATTTAATTATTGTAATTAAACATCATCATTGTTGTGATCATCATCACCACGGCCTCAGTATAATCATCAGCGTTCTTATCATCATCATCACTCATATCTTCCCCAACATCGTCATCATCTACATCACCAGCAGTTCATCCTCACCATCACTCACATCATCACCATCACCCTAATTGTTTACATCATCACCCAGATCACCAGCAACCTCAGCTCATTATCATCATCATTTACCTCTTCAGCTCATTGTCATCATCACTCACATCATCACCATCATTTACATCATCAGCTCACGTTCTCATCATTTATTCACTCACTCACTCATCATTTATTCATAATCACTCACATTACAACTAGCATCATCACCATCGTCATCACTTACATCATCAGCTCATCGTCAATTACATCATTATCTTATCATCGCTCACATCATCACCCTTTACATAATCACTGATATCACATCAACCACCATCATAATCATCATCCGTCACATCATCATCATCTACATCATCATCCGTCACATCATCATCATCTACATCATCATCCGTCACATCATCATCTACATCATCATCCGTCACATCATCATCATCTACATCATCTACATCATCATCTACATCATCATCATCCTTTACATAATCACTGATATCACATCCACTACCATCATCAGCATCATCATCAGTTACATCATCATCATCAGTTACATCATCATCATCAGTTACATCATCATCTGTCACATCATCTATATCATCATCCTTTACATAATCACTGATATCACATCCACTACCATCATCAGCATCATCATCAGTTACAGCATCATCAGTTACATCATCATCATCTATATCATCATCCGTCACATCATCATCATCATCCTTTACATAATCACTGATATCACATCCACTACCATCATCAGCATCATCATCAGTTACATCATCATCATCTATATCATCATCCGTCACATCATCATCATCTACATCATCATCATCCTTTACATAATCACTGATATCACATCCACTACCATCATCAGCATCATCATCAGTTACAGCATCATCATCATCATCATCTATATCATCATCCGTCACATCATCATCATCATCCTTTACATAATCACTGATATCACATCCACTACCATCATCAGCATTATCATCAGTTACATCATCATCCTTTACATAATCACTGATATCACATCCACTACCATGATCAGCATCATCATCAGTTACATCATCATCGCTCACATCATCATCCTTTACATAATCACTGATATCACATCAACCACCATCATAATCATCATCAGTTACATCATCATCTATATCATCATCCGTCACATCATCATCATCATCTACATCATCATCATAATCCTTTACATAATCACTGATATCACATCCACTACCATCATCATCATCATCGCTCACATCATCAACCTTTACATAATCACTGATATCACATCCACTACCATCATCATTATCATCGCTCTCATCATCATCATCGCTTACATCATCATCATCGCTCACATCATCAACCTTTACATAATCACTGATATCACATCCACCATCATCGGCTTATCATCATCATCATCATCAGCTGATGCTCGGGTCATTCTCATAATTGCTCACATGATAACTGACATCGCATATTGATAAACGTGGCACATCTTATTGCCCCGTCAGATGCACCACGCCAGCCTCCGCTGCTTGATCACACTGTGGCCTCAAGCACCATATTGGCTTCCGTTCCATGAGTTTGTAGACACTTGTGGGGACAGTTGGCAAAGTCCTAAAAATGCCAAGACTGTACAAAGAATAGTCTCCCTTGGAGCGCGGCACGGAGGATCACATGACGACTCCGGTGCCAACAGCGTTAAAAAGCCACATCGATGAGTTCCAGGATTTAGGGGCTCTGCCAACCCCCGAGCACAATCCCCCCTTTCTGCCTCCTTTTCTATAGCTGTTTTGCTGTGGCAAGTGTTTTTTATGAGGACCCCAGAGGATGTTTGAGTGTTTGATGTAGAACACTATGCAAATCAGCCAACTTTGATCACTTACATACACTATCAATTAAGAAGGCAGACTGAAAAAAAGAGCAAATTAAAAGCGTCTTTTCCTGCTAATAGTCGTCTCTCTCCAAGAAATCATACGCTTCTATTAGGGATGATAATGAGGTTTTGTGGAAAAGGTTCAGCTGAATATTAAGTGCGGCCTTTTTATTAACGCTTTTATCCCAAAATATAAATGTTTGAAGAGACGCGCCGGACGCACCGGGAGCCGCTGTTTATTCTTGTCCCACCAACATCTATGGAGAATCAGCTCTACGTCTCGGGAATCGCCGGGGGACAAAGCGCAGAGACACCAGTGAGGAGCGGCGAGTTTACACTGCGCAACATGTTAATAATCTAATGGGCTGAGCTAATTACATCGCATACATCCGAGTGGTAGGTCGCCGCGTGTTTATCCGCTATCAATGGTTGTCAGAGTCGGAGGAAAACCGGATCAGAACATAATCAATGTAAATACAAAATCTAAAGCTCTCTCCGGAAGGCCGGAGCAAAAAACACCCACTGTGTATGACACAGAGTGATGTCATCAGCAGAGGATGGGGCTGTGACTACCTCAATATATCAGTGATGTCATCAGCAGGGGGCGAGGCTGTGACTACTCCATTATATCAGTGCTGTCATCAGCAGGGGGCGGGGCTGTGAATACCTCTCAGACATGATATACAAGTTGGTTGTCAGCAGTAATAGATGATGTCACTGTAATATAAGGTGTCTGATCCCTGTCATATCAGTGATATCATCTGCAGGGGGTGGGGCTGTGACTACCTCTTAGAGATGATATACAGGCTGGTTGTCAGCAGTAATAGATGATGTTACACTAGTATAGGGTGTCAGATTTCATGTCTGATCACATGTCATATCAGTGATGTCATCAACGGAGGGGGGCTGTAACTACCTCATGATATCAGTGATGTCAACAGTAGGGATGGGACTGTGACTACCTCATTAAATAAGTGTTGTCATCAGCAGAGGGCGGGGCTGTGACTACCTCTCAGACATGATATACAGGCTGGTTGCCAGCAGTAATAGATGATGTCACTGTAGTATAAGGTGTCGGATCCCATATCTGATCACGTCATTATATTAGTGATGTCATCAGCAGGGGGGCGGGGCAGTGTCTATCTCTCAGACATTATGTACAGACTGGTTATCAGCAGTAATACATGATGTCACTGTAGTATAAGGTGTCGGATATCATGTCTGATCATGTCATTAGATCAGTGATGTCAGCAGGGGGCGGGGCTGTAACTACCTCGTAGACATGATATACAGGCTGGTTGTCAGCAGTAATAGATGATGTTACTGTAGTATAGGGTGTCGGATTTCATGTCTGATCGCGTCATATCCGAGATGTCATCACTAGAGGGGCGGGGCTGTGACTATAGAAGCTGGTTGTCAGTAACAGGGCAGAGCTGTGAAAACCTCTCAGTCACTGACAAATGGCATGTGATGTTTCTCAGGGTGTTATTACAGGTATCAATCATTTCCTAGCCTTTAATCCAGTGATATAGCATGTCAGGGTTATAATAGTCAGGGTCTTATTACAGATGCAATGATGCATCTTCTTTATAGCATCACATCAATAAGTCACGTGTGCAGTAGTGAATGTACTGATCAGCCGAGGACTCTGAGGGGTTAATCAGTAGCAGGATATTAATGGTTTGGTTTTCCTTCGTATGTATGAAAATACAACAACATAAAGGAAACGGAGCAGAACCCGAGGCCAGCCCAAAGAAGTATGAGAACACGAGGGAGGGACGGTGACTTCGTAGAGACTATCAGCGGCATCATCCTCTCCCTGAAATGAGACAATGCTGCACAATGCTGCATGTAAGTTGAAATAACAAAATGTCACAGGTGATACGTGTCCATCCAGTGGTGGGGATACATCAGTAGATACAACATGTCCATCCAGTGGTGGGGATACATCAGTAGATACAACGTGTCCATCCAGTGGTGGGGATACATCAGTAGATACATGTCCATCCAGTGGTGGGGATACATCAGTAGATACAACGTGTCCATCCAGTGGTGGGGATACATCAGTAGATACATGTCCATCCAGTGGTGGGGATACACCAGTAGATACAACATGTCCATCCAGTGATGGGGATACATCAGTAGATACAACATGTCCATCCAGTGATGGGGATACATCAGTAGATACAACATGTCCATCCAGTGATGGGGATACATCAGTAGATACAACATGTCCATCCAGTGATGGGGATACATCAGTAGATACAACATGTCCATCCAGTGACGGGGATACATCAGTAGATACAACATGTCCATCCAGTGATGGGGATACATCAGTAGATACAACATGTCCATCCAGTGATGGGGATACATCAGTAGATACAACATGTCCATCCAGTGATGGGGATACATCAGTAGATAAAACATGTCCATCCAGTGATGGAGATACATCAGTAGATACAACATGTCCATCCAGTGATGGGGATACATCAGTAGATAAAACATGTCCATCCAGTGATGGAGATACATCAGTAGATACAACGTGTCCATCCAGTGGTGGGGATACATCAGTAGATACAACGTGTCCATCCAGTGGTGGGGATACATCAGTAGATACAACGTGTCCATCCACTGGTGGGGATACATCAGTAGATACAATGTGTCCATCCAGTGGTGGGCATACATCAGTAGATACAACATGTCCATCCAGTGACGGGGATACATCAGTAGATACAACATGTCCATCCAGTGATGGGAATATATCAGTAGATACAACGTGTCCATCCAGTGATGGGGATACATCAGTAGATACAATGTGCTCATCCAGTGATGGATATACATCAGTAGATACAACATGTCCATCCAGTGACGGGGATACATCAGTAGATACAACATGTCCATCCAGTGATGGAGATACATCAGTAGATACAACATGTCCATCCAGTAATGGAGATACATCAGTAGATACAACATGTCAATCTAGTGATGGGGTTACATCAGTATATACAACATGTCCATCCAGTGACGGGGATACATCAGTAGATACAACATGTCCATCCAGTGACGGGGATACATCAGTAGATACAACATGTCCATACAGTGATGGGAATATATCAGTAGATACAACATGTCCATCCAGTGATGGGGATACGTCAGTAGATACAACGTGCTCATCCAGTGATGGATATACATCAGTAGATACAACATGTCCATCCAGTGACGGGGATACATCAGTAGATACAACATGTCCATCCAGTGGTGGAGATACATCAGTAGATACAACATGTCAATCTAGTGATGGGGGTACATTAGTAGATACAACATGTCCATCCAGTGATGGAGATACATCAGTAGATACAACATGTCCATCCAGTGATGGAGATACATCAGTAGATACAACATGTCCATCCAGTGATGGAGATACATCAGTAGATACAACATGTCCATCCAGTGATGGAG
The DNA here is from genome assembly GCF_035609145.1 of Eleutherodactylus coqui. Classification (NCBI taxonomy): domain Eukaryota; kingdom Metazoa; phylum Chordata; class Amphibia; order Anura; family Eleutherodactylidae; genus Eleutherodactylus; species Eleutherodactylus coqui. Next base: position 140,255,618 of record NC_089847.1, on the reverse strand, counting down.
ATACATCAGTAGATACAACGTGTCCATCCAGTGACGGGGATACATCAGTAGATACAACATGTCCATCCAGTGATGGAGATACATCAGTAGATACAACGTGTCCATCCAGTGATGGAGATACATCAGTAGATACAACATGTCCATCCAGTGATGGGGATACATCAGTAGATACAACATGTCCATCCAGTGATGGGGATACATCAGTAGATACAACATGTCCATCCAGTGACGGGGATACATCAGTAGATACAACATGTCCATCCAGTGATGGGGATACATCAGTAGATACAACATGTCCATCCAGTGATGGGGATATGTCAGTATCCAGACACTTGGCTCTTTCAGTATTAGAAGGAGGAAGGTGCCGGACGGAAGAAGATGAGGCAAGAAGAGCTGGAGTTCAGGAAATTACCTGAATTGCATTTTGAATACCTCTGCAACTTGCTAAGTTTTATCTAGGTAGGACTGCAGCGGCCCCCTATGTGATGTAAGCACAGAGCAGATGTTCTTCATTGGATCTTACATAACAAGAAGAGCGCCCCCCAGCTATGTAGTGAGGAACCTGAATGCAGGGCAGTGCACTTACCTGCTAGCTGCTTAGCTCTCTTCATCCTGGAAGAGTTCGGCAATGTTGGTGATAACTGAGCACTGCGGCCCGGATGTAACACACGGCGGGATCTGCTGACGAGGTCATTCAACTTCTATTTCCTACTGGTTACTCCATATAGGTGTACGGTTGGGAGCGAATACACCGGGTCCTGGGAGGCGAGCAATCCTCCGTATCAGCAGGCGGTCATGAGCAGATGCTAGTGCCATAGGGGGTGACCGCGGTGGGGTATGCCCATTTCATACACGTACCCACAAAAACCAAAGGCAAGAGTAACATCCTGAGAAGGTTCCCTGCGTGCCGTCACTGGAAGGACACGAATATGCAAGCGATGCGTCCCAAGAAATGCGCAAAAAACCAGAAATCTGCAAATAAACTAAATGTCAACCCATCAGGAAGACAGGCCAGGACAGAGAAAGACCACAAGTCTTCTTCTACGTGTCTAATAACTGAAAGGGGTGCAGGAAATATACACACCGCTACGCTGAACGCCACTGCGAAAATACACACACCACTACACTGATCACTGCGAAAATATACACACCCCTACAGTGATCACTGCGAAAATATACACACCGCTACACTGATCACTGCGAAAATACACACACCGCTACACTGAACGCCACTGCGAAAATACACACACCACTACACTGATCACTGCGAAAATATACACACCCCTACAGTGATCACTGCGAAAATATACACACCGCTACACTGATCACTGCGAAAATACACACACCGCTACACTGAACGCCACTGCGAAAATACACACACCACTACACTGATCACTGCGAAAATATACACACCCCTACAGTGATCACTGCGAAAATATACACACCGCTACACTGAACACTACTGCGAAAATATACACACAGCTACACTGATCACTGCGAAAATATACACACCGCTACACTGATCACTGCGAAAATATATACACCGCTACACTGATCACTGCGAAAATACACACACCGCTACACTGATCACTGCGAAAATACACACACCGCTACACTGATCACTGCGAAAATATACACACCGCTACACTGATCACTGCGAAAATATACACACCGCTACACTGATCACTGCGAAAATATACACACAGCTACACTGATCACTGCGAAAATATACACACAGCTACACTGAACATCACTGCGAAAATACACACACCACTACACTGATCACTGCGAAAATATACACACTGCTACACTGATCACTGCGAAAATATACACACTGCTACACTGATCACTGCGAAAATATACACACCGCTACACTGATCACTGCGAAAATATACACACTGCTACACTGATCACTGCGAAAATATACACACCCCTACAGTGATCACTGCGAAAATATACACACCGCTACACTGATCACTGCGAAAATATACACACCGCTACACTGATCACCACTGCGAAAATATACACACCGCTACACCGAACGCGACTGCGAAAATATACACACCGCTACACTGATCACTGCGAAAATATACACACCGCTACACTGATCACTGCGAAAATATACACACCGCTACACTGAACGCGACTGCGAAAATATACACACCACTACACTGATCACTGCGAAAATATACACACCGCTACACCGAACGCGACTGCGAAAATATACACACCCCTACAGTGATCACAGCGAAAATATACACACCGCTACACTGATCACTGCGAAAATATACACACCGCAACACTGAACGCGACTGCGAAAATATACACACCGCTACACTGATCACTGCGAAAATATACACACCGCTACACTGATCACTGCGAAAATATACACACCACTACACTGATCACTGCGAAAATATACACACCGCTACACCGAACGCGACTGCGAAAATATACACACCCCTACAGTGATCACAGCGAAAATATACACACCGCTACACTGATCACTGCGAAAATATACACACCGCTACACCGAACGCGACTGCGAAAATATACACACCGCTACACTGATCACTGCGAAAATATACACACCGCTACACTGATCACTGCGAAAATATACACACCGCTACACTGAACGCGACTGCGAAAATATACACACCACTACACTGATCACTGCGAAAATATACACACCGCTACACCGAACGCGACTGCGAAAATATACACACCCCTACAGTGATCACAGCGAAAATATACACACCGCTACACTGATCACTGCGAAAATATACACACCGCTACACTGATCACTGCGAAAATATACACACCGCTACACTGAACGCGACTGCGAAAATATACACACCGCTACACTGATCACTGCGAAAATATACACACCGCTACACTGATCACTGCGAAAATATACACACCACTACACTGATCACTGCGAAAATATACACACCGCTACACCGAACGCGACTGCGAAAATATACACACCCCTACAGTGATCACAGCGAAAATATACACACCGCTACACTGATCACTGCGAAAATATACACACCCCTACAGTGATCACTGCGAAAATATACACACCGCTACACTGATCACTGCGAAAATATACACACCGCTACACTGATCACTGCGAAAATATACACACCGCTACACTGATCACTGCGAAAATATACACACCGCTACACTGAACGCCACTGCGAAAATATATACACCGCTACACTGATCACTGCGAAAATATACACACCGCTACACTGATCACTGCGAAAATATACACACCGCTACACTGATCACTGCGAAAATATACACACCGCTACACTGAACGCCACTGCGAAAATATACACACCGCTACACTGAACGCCACTGCGAAAATATACACACCGCTACACTGAACGCCACTGCGAAAATATACACACCGCTACACTGAACGCCACTGCGAAAATATACACACCGCTACACTGAACGCCACTGCGAAAATACACACACCGCTACACTGATCACTGCGAAAATATACACACCGCTACACTGATCACTGCGAAAATATACACACCCCTACAGTGATCACTGCGAAAATATATACACCGCTACACTGAACGCCACTGCGAAAATACACACACCGCTACACTGATCACTGCGAAAATATACACACCGCTACACTGATCACTGCGAAAATATACACACCCCTACAGTGATCACTGCGAAAATATACACACCGCTACACTGATCACTGCGAAAATATACACACCGCTACACTGAACACTACTGCGAAAATATACACACCGCTACACTGAACGCCACTGCGAAAATACACACACCGCTACACTGATCACTGCGAAAATATACACACCACTACACTGAACGCTACTGCGAAAATATACACACCGCTACACTGATCACTGCGAAAATATACACACCGCTACACTGATCACTGCGAAAATATACAGAACGCTACACTGATCACTGCGAAAATATACACACCCCTACAGTGATCACTGCGAAAATATATACACCGCTACACTGAACGCCACTGCGAAAATATACACACCGCTACACTGAACGCCACTGCGAAAGAATATATACCGCTACACTGAACGCCACTGCGAAAATATACACACCACTACACTGATCACTGTGAAAATATACACACCGCTACACTGATCACTGTGAAAATATACACACCGCTACACTGATCACTGCGAAAATATACACACCGCTACACTGATCACTGCGAAAATATACACACCGCTACACTGATCACTGCGAAAATATACACACCGCTACACTGATCACTGCAAAAATATATACACCGCTACACTGAACGCTACTGCGAAAATATATACACCGCTACACTGAACGCTACTGCGAAAATATACACACCGCTACACTGAACGCCACTGCGAAAATATACACACCGCTGCCGTGAACGCTACTGCGAAAACATACACACCGCTACACTGAACGCTACTGCGAAAATATACACACCGCTACACTGATCACTGCGAAAATATACAGACCGCTACACTGAACGCCACTGCGAAAATATACACACCACTACACTGAACGCTACTGCGAAAAAATATACACACCGCTACACTGATCACTGCGAAAATATACACACCGCTACACTGAACGCCACTGCGAAATATACACACCGCTACACTAATCCCTGCGAAAATATACACACCGCTACACTGATCATTGGGAAAATATACACACCGCTACACTGATCACTGCGAAAATATACACACCGCTACACTGAACACTGCGAAAATATATACACCGCTACACTGATCACTGCGAAAATATACACACCGCTACACTGAACACCACTGCGAAAATATACACACCCCTACAGTGATCACTGCGAAAATATACACACCGCTACACTGATCACTGCGAAAATATACACACCGCTACACTGAACGCTACTGCGAAAATATACACACCACTACACTGAACGCCACTGCGAAAATATACACACCGCTACACTGATCACTGAGAAAATATACACACCGCTACACTGATCACTGCGAAAATATACAGACCGCTACACTGACCGCCACTGCAAAAATATACACAGTGCTACACTGATCACTGCGAAAATATACACACCGCTACACTGATCGCCACTGCGAAAATATACACACCGCTACACTGATCACTGCGAAAATATACACACCGCTACACTGAACACTGCGAAAATATACACACCGCTACACTGAACACTGCGAAAATATACACACCGCTACACTGATCACTGCGAAAATATACACACCGCTACACTGATCACTGCGAAAATAAACACACCGCTACACTGAACGCCACTGCGAAAATATACACACCGCTACACTGATCACTGCGAAAATATACACACCGCTACACTGAACGCCACTGCGAAAATATACACACCGCTACACTGATCACTGCGAAAATATACACACCGCTACACTGAACGCCACTGCGAAAATATACACACCGCTACACTGATCACTGCGAAAATATACACACCACTACACTGATCGCCACTGCGAAAATATACACACCGCTACACTGATCGCCACTGCGAAAATATACACACCGCTACACTGATCGCCACTGCGAAAATACACACACCGCTACACTGATCACTGCGAAAATATACACAACGCTACACTGATCACTGCGAAAATATACACACCGCTACACTGAACGCCACTGCGAAAATATACACACCGCTACACTGAACGCCTCTGCGAAAATATACACACCGCTACACTGATCACTGTGAAAATATACACACCGCTACACTGATCACTGCGAAAATATACACACCTCTACACTGAACGCCACTGCGAAAATATACACACTGCTACACTGATCACTGCGAAAATATACACACTGCTACACTGAACGTCACTGCGAAAATATACACACCGCTACACTGATCCCTGCGAAAATATACACACCGCTACACTGATCACTGCGAAAATATACACACTGCTACACTGATCACTGCGAAAATATACACACCGCTACACTGATCACTGCGAAAATATACACACCGCTACACTGATCACTGCGAAAATATACACACCGCTACACTGATCACTGCGAAAATATACACACCGCTACACTGATCACTGCGAAAATATATACACCGCTACACTGAACGCTACTGCGAAAATATACACACCGCTACACTGAACGCCACTGCGAAAATATACACACCGCTGCACTGAACGCTACTGCGAAAATATACACACCGCTACACTGAACGCTACTGCGAAAATATACACACCGCTACACTGATCACTGCGAAAATATACACACCGCTACACTGATCACTGCGAAAATATACACACCGCTACACTGATCACTGCGAAAATATACACACCGCTACACTGAACGCTACTGCGAAAATATACACACCACTACACTGAACGCTACAGCGAAAAAATATACACACCGCTACACTGATCACTGCGAAAATATACACACCGCTACACTGAACGCCACTGCGAAATATACACACCGCTACACTGATCGCCACTGCGAAAATATACACACCGCTACACTGATCGCCACTGCGAAAATATACACACCGCTACACTGATCACTGCGAAAATATACATTCCAAGTAGCATCTCCCTTTTCAGTGACTTCGCCCTCATCACGTGTCCAAAGTCTGACCGTCTCCGGTGATCCAGGGACCCCCTCTGGCTCGATACGGTCCACGACAGCTTTGGTGACCCTCACTATCCAGGAGATTCTAGAAGTTTTCTCCAACAACGCAGCTCGAAAGTGTCAATTTTTCTTCCGGTCTCCTCGGTGTCCTCGTCTCACCGCCATACGTTGGAATCAGGAAGAGGATGGCTGTGATTAACCTCCATTTGATGGTGCCTGAGACATCCTTGCACTTCAATATTTTGTTCATGCCCCCCATGGGCATGCGCCCCACTGCCAATCATCTCTTTATGGCCGCTTGCAGACGGGCGGGCCGGATCCGGCGGCGAGGTTTCTCGCCGCGGGACCTGACCCCAGCGCCTGCAGGGAGGAGCGCGTACTTACCCGCGCCCGGTGGCCCCGGCTCTTTCATGTGCCGGCTGCCAGGCAGCCGGCGCATGCACAGACCGGAGCCGGCGGCCGGGTAAGTGACGTTTCTGTGCGAGGCTCTGCAAGCCCTGCACAGAAATAGGACATGCCGTGGTTTGTTTGCCGCGCGAAATTTCGCGCGGCCAAACTGCGGCTGTCTGCATAGGAGTGCGTATTGTAATGCACTCCTATGCAGGCTTTCCGTGGCGGAAATCCCTCGGGATTTCCACCCGTTTGCAGGCGGCCTATCTCACATGTCGAGCTGCCAGTATTCTCGATGAGGGACCCAAAGAATACAAAATTATTAACCCCTTGGATTTCTGGTTGTTGACTTCTATGAAGACGTCCTTGTTGTTATAAAGTGGAGTAAACCTTTAGAAGAGTGCTGGAGGCCAATGCACAAAAAAAAAAAATACACAAATTCAGCTGATGACTTGTCACAAAGTTACCCTTCCCTTTATACAGGGGTGGAGTTTTTCTCACATTAGATGGGACGCCGGCCCTTTAACTGCTGAACATTCTGTAGCGGAGCCTAACATCAGTGTATACAATGTATCTCTGACATCTGGAGATGGGCGGCACGAGGACCACTTTGATTATCAGCTTCTCGTATATTTTCTGCCATGAGTTATGCGCCAGGTCTTGGCGGTCACATAATTACCACGCGGCTCCGCCACAGTCTGGCCACTCCCTTTTGATCACTATTAAAGAGACCAATAGCACTGTAGAAATGTGGCGCACTTTTAGAAATGGATAGATGGTCCATGAATTTCAAAAGCGTTGCGTTGTCATAATTGTTCTCATCACTGAATAAGACACCTGGGAACGTGAAGGGAATAACATGCCAAGACCCAAAGAAGTGCGCATTGTTGTGGTAACGGTCTCCAACGCTGACATCATTAATCAGCGCTCTTGTCAATGTCTCTTCCTCATTACTGTCTATTCACATCAATGCTGCCTGCTAAAATACGGATCCAGTAAATAGCGCCATCCGGTATTGTTACAGTGAACGGTGAAGACGCCGCGCAGGGGGCGGCGGGGTCATGTGACTGCAGCCCTTCAGGACAACATAGTTGGAGATGGATACAATACAGCAACATGGAGGTCACGCCTTCAGTCCTGTGACGCACAAATAAATACGTGTAACACTGCTCTTATAAGGCGCCGCTTCTCAGGTCCGGCACAATGTCCTCAGGGTCTATTCACACACGGTGGTCCTGGCGCGGGTCTTGCTGCACACCTACCACATATGGGTGCAGGCTTGGACTTTTAATTAGCCTCGCCTGCACCACCCGGGAAATCGTGGCAACCAGCCGCAATACTGTACACAGTTCTCGCAACATAGTTATTGGCCATGCGGCAAAACCTCAATTCAACCGCACCATGTGAAAAGACCAAATGAGCTGCTGTCTCCCAGAGTGAACAGTAGCCGAACGCCGAGTCCCTGGTGACTTCTGTGTAACATTCTATCTATCTATGTCATATATATCTATCTATTCATCCATCTATCTATGTCATATCTATCTATCTATGTCATATCTATCTATATCATATCAATCTATCTATCCATCTATCTATATCATATCAATCTATCTATCCATCTATCTATGTCATATATATCTATCTCATATCTATCTATCTATCTCATATCTATCTATCTATCTCATATCTATCTATCTATCTCATATCTATCTATCTATCTCATATCTATCTATCTATCTCATATCTATCTATCTATCTCATATCTATCTATCTCATATCTATCTATCTATCTCATATCTATCTATCTCATATCTATCTATCTCATATCTATCTATCTCATATCTATCTATCTCATATCTATCTATCTCATATCTATCTATCTCATATCTATCTATCTATCTCTCTCATATCTATCTATCTATCTCCTATCTATCTATCTCATATCTATCTATCTCATATCTATCTATCTATCTCCTATCTATCTCATATCTATCTATCTATCTCATATCTATCTATCTCACATCTATCTATCTATCTATCTATGTCATATCTATCTATCTATCTATCTATCTATCTATCTCATATCTATCTATCTATCTCACATCTATCTATCTATCTATGTCATATCTATCTATCTATGTATGTCATATCTATCTATCTATGTATGTCATATCTATCTATCTATCTTATATCTATCTATGTCATATCTATCTATCTCATATCTATCTATCTATCTATCTCATATCTATCTCATATCTATCTCATATCTATCTATCTCATATCTATCTATCTATTTATCTATCTCATATCTATCTATCTATCTCATATCTATCTATTTATCTATCTATCTCATATCTATCTATCTCATATCTATCTATCTATCTCATATCTATCTATCTCATATCTATCTATCTCATATCTATCTCATATCTCTCTATCTATCTCATATCTATCTATCTCCTATCTACCAATCTATCCATCTATCTATCTACCTACCTACCAATCTATCCATCTATCAATCTACCTACCTACCTAACTACCTACCTACCTACCTATCTCCTATCTATCTATCTCTCTCCTATCCATCTATCTCTCTCCTATCCATCTATCTCTCTCCTATCCATCTATCTCTCTCCTATCCATCTATCTCCTATCCATCTATCTATCTCCTATCCATCTATCTATCTATCTATCTATCTATCTCCTATCTATCTCCTATCTATCTATCTCCTATCTATCCATCTATCTATCTCCTATCCATCTATCTCATATCTATCTAATATCTATCTACCTATCTATCTCCTATCCATCCATCTATCTCATATTTATCGAATATCTATGTAGCTCATATCTATCTATCTCATATCTAATATCTATCTATCCATCTCATAGCTATCTATCTCATAGCTATCTATCTCATACCTATCTATCTCATACCTATCTATCTCATATCTATCTCATATCTATCCATCTCATATCTATCTCATATCTATCCATCTAATATCTATCTATCTCATATCCATCTCATATCTATCCATCTAATATCTATCTATCTAACTCTGTATCTATCTCATATATATCTAATATCTATCTAGCTCATATCTATCTATCTATCTATCTCATATCTTTCTCATATCTATCTCGTATCTATCTCTCTATCTCGTATCTATCTCTCTATCTCCTATCCATCTATCTATCTCATATCCATCCATCCATCTATCTCTGTGCGGAGTGTTCCCTGCAGCAGGTGACACGATGTGATGGGTAATAGTTATTTCGGTAGCCCTTTTGCTGACACTGATAAGCGTCTGGTCGGCTCCGTTGGATACCCCTCTGTATTGTCGTGTAGCGGCTGAGTGATGTCGGAGGCTTTTGTGTTATGTCAAACATGATGTGTAGCTGAGACCTGAGTTTTTAACATTCTGTCCTCGGTGAGCATCATGGTGATTGAGTGATGGACAGGAGGAGGCCGCGTGTACCTTCAATTAATCAGGACTCCATCATGTCATCAATCACCGCTGTCTGAGCGCCAGTGATTAATATCGGTGAAGATGAACTCATCGTATGACCTCACTTTCCAGCGTGTGAATGCTTAACAAGATGGAGCTATTATGATACAGGTGACACCAGCCGGAACTGTGCGATTGCCACATATTACTGTGCCAGGATGGACGGCGACCTCAGCCTCGGCCAGTCACAGGAGTAGTGACAGAGGTCTATACGATCCTGGCTGTAGTTCTAGCACTAAGGTCCCTGTGGAGGGCAGCACTGGACAAGGACTCCATCTCCAGGAGCTGCCACTGCGTACTAGATACAGATTATTTTCCTATAATTAATGTTCTCTGTCACTTTCCTCCTTCTGATCCATGAATAGAATGTCAGAACAACAGTAAAGACTGACACTTCAGCAACATAGTACAACAGAAGGCATGCAATGATGCAAATTCTGCATGCCATTCTGGGTGATGTGCTCTAGGATTAGCAGCAGTTGTCAGAAAGCTCTGGGGCTCAGCGACCGCTATCATGTACAGTAGACAGAAACGCGCAGGGCCTCGTACTCACCATTCTTTGCTGGGAGGACATCATGTTGTCCCAATCAGAGTCGGCCTGCATGTTGCTGACAAGTGACGCCAATTCCTCGGGGTGCGTTTTGCTGTGTAGCAGGGTGTGGAGAGGTAGGTGGCCACCTAAATGCTGCTCGTCCGCATCCTCTTTATCACGGGAAGACAAGTCTCCTCCAGATAACTCCTCCTCCCCATCAGCCTTACAGGTGAACGGAGAGGTGGCAGGTTTGGACGACATCCTTCTGCAAAGTGAGAATATAAGAAGTTTTTAGATCCGACACCTTATACTACAGTGACATCATCTATTACTGCTGACAACCAGCCTGTATATCATGTCTGAGAGGTAGTCACAGCCCCGCCCCCTGCTGATGACGTCACTGATTTATTGACATGAGATCAGACATGAGATCCAACCTTTTATACTACAGTGACATCATCTATTACTGCTGACTACCAGCCTTTATATCATGTCTAAGAGGTAGTCAAACCCCGCCCCCTACTGATGACATCACTGATATAATGACATGTGATCAGACACCTTATACTACAGTGACATCATCTATTACTGCTGACAACCAGCCTGTATATCATGTCTGAGAGGTAGTCACATCCCCACCCGCTGATGACATCACTGGTATAATAAGGTAGTCACAGCTCCGCTCCTACTGATGACATCACTGATATAATAACATGAGATCAGACATGAGATCCAAGCCCTTATACTACAGTGATATCTATTACTCCTGCCAACCTGCCTGTATATCATGTCTGAGAGGTAGTCACAGCCCCACCCCCTGCTGATGTCATCACTAATATAATGAGGTAGTCAGAGCCTCACCCCCTGCTGATGACATCACTGATATAATGACATGAGATCAGACAGGACATCTGACACCCTATATTACAGTGACATCATCTATTGCTGCTGCCAACCTGCCTGTATATCATGTCTGAGAGGTAGTCACAGCTCCCCCCCAGCTGATGACATCACTGATATAACGATGTAGTCACAGCTCCGCCCCCAGCTGATGACATCACTGATATAATGAGGTAGTCAGAGCTACGGCCCTACTGATGACATCACTGATATAATGACATGAGATCAGACATGAGATCCAACCCCTTATACTACAGTGACATCATCTTTTACTGCTGACAACCAGCCTGTATATCATGTCTGAGAGGTAGTCACAGCCGCACCCCCTGGTGGTGACATCACTGATATAATGACATGAGATCAGACATGAGATCCAACCCCTTATACTACAGTGACATCATCTATTACTGCTGACAACCAGCCTGTATATCATGTCTGAGAGGTAGTCACAGCCCCACCCCCTGGTGGTGACATCACTGATATAATGACATGTGATCAGAGATGTGATCTCACACCTAATACTACAGTGACATCATCTATTACTGCTGACAACCAGCCTGTATATCATGGTAATTACATAGGGAGAAAAAATAATACTCTCGTACTAGATCATAAACAATACTATCAGTGTATCTACTAAACTCATTAAGACCAAAAATAAAGCTTTTCTTTTGTCAGTCATCAGCTGTTACTAATACAATAGTGACAGCTGTCACACCAAAGTACTTAAACTATATCTGTCTATCATCTCGAAGATTTTACCTCACAATGATGTATGATTGTCCAGCAATGAACAAAGATTGGACATTTTAGTAATCATGTTTATGGTGAAACCTATGGTTATTTTATGCCTAGACATTAATAATCTTACAGACATGAGACCCAACACCCTACAATACAGTGACACCATTTATAACTAATGATGATAATCTTTATTTATATAGCGCCAACATATTCCACAGCACTTACATTACAGACGACAACGGTTACATGAAGTAATCAATTAATGGAAATAATAGGGGTGCGGGTCCTGCTCCATACTACAGATAATGGGGTGATACAGAAGGTAAAGGGGCTGGAGATGGGCCCGGTATAGGGGGGTAGAGAGTGAGGGATGCTATACACATAGACGTTGGTCAGGCCGTATAGTGGCTGATCCGATGTGACTGCAGGTGGCGGTTGATTACGGCTAGCAGGGATTGCAGTCAATAGGTCAGGGAGCATGTTATCAGGCGGAGTACAGAGGGTTTTTTTTAGGTGATATGGTATGCCTCCCTGAAGAGGTGCGTTTTTAGAGCACGCCTGAAGTTCTGCGAGTCCTGGATTGCTCGGGTAGCCTTTGGTAGCGCGTTCCAGAGGACCGGTGCTGCTCTGGAGAAGTCTTGGAGGCGGGAATGAGAAGTTCAAATTAAAGGGGCACTCAGTCTGATTTCATTAGCAGAGCTGAGAAGAGCGGATTCTTGCGATATTCTTGAGGTGCAGATGACAGGTTCGGGCGAGAGATTGGATGTAGGGCGTAAAGGAGAGATCGGCATCGAATATGACCCCAAGGCAGCAGGCGTGCTGGGAGTTATGGTGCCACACACTGAGATGGAGATGTCAGGATGAGGTCGGTTAGTGGAGGGTGGAAACACAAGCAGGTCAGTTTTAGAAAGGTTTAGTTTTAGGTAGAAAGAGGACATAGTGTTGGACACAGCAGACAGACAGTCGGTGGCATTCTGGAGGACCGGCGCTGTGACATCCCAGGAAGAGGTGTATAACTGGGTATCATCAGCATAGAGGCGGTACTGGAAACCAAAACTCCTGATGGTCTGTCCAATGGGGGCTGTGTAGATGGAGAAGAAGATGGAGCCGAGGACCGAGCCCTGGGGGACCCCAACAGCAAGGGGAGGAGGAGGGGAGGTAGAGCCAGCAAAGGAGACACTGAAGGAGCGGTCGGATAGCAGTGTCCTTTAGACCGATGGAGTGAAGCATACTGAGGAGGAGTTTGTAGTCAACAGTATTGAATGCTGCAGAAAGGTCGAGGAGGATCAGTAGGGAGTAATCGCCCCTCGATTTGGCAGTCAGGAGGTCATTTGACACTTTAGTCAGGACAGTTTCTGTTGAGTGTTGGGAGCGGAAGTCAGACTGTAGGGGGTCTAGGAGAGAGTTCTCTGATAGGTAGCTTACAAGGCGGGAGTAAAGCAGGCATTCTAGTAGTTTGAAGATGAAGGGGAGATTAAAGATGGGTCGGTAGTTGGCAGCATCAGTCAAGTCCAGAGTCGGCTTCTTTAGCAGTGGGGAAATGATGACGTGTTTGAAAGAAGAGGGAAAGATGCCAGAGGTCAGAGAGAGGTTGAATATAGTGGTGAGATGGGAGATGACCACTGGGGAGAGGGAGCGCAGGAGGTGTGAGGGAAAAGGGTCGCTAGCGCAGGTGGTGGGGCGAGCAGAGAAGAGCAGTTTGGAGACTTCTTCCTCTGTCGTTGGTCTGAGTACAGACAGTGAACAGGCGCTGATACAGTGCTGACAAGACTAGGGTCAGGGCTAGTCTGGGATTGGGAAGTTATTTCCTGACGGATGTCATCAATTTTCTTTTTGAAGTAGGCAGCAGCTCTTCAGCACTGAGATCCGCCATCGGGGGCTGCGGTTTTGGGCTGAGAAGGCAGTGGAAAGTGTCAAAGAGTCATTTAGGGTGATAACTGCTGGTAACCTGCTTGTGTATCATGCCTGAGCAGTAGTCACAGCCCCGCCTCCTGCTGATGACATCACTGATATAATGACATGATCAGACATTAAATCCGACATGTTTGAGAGGTAGTCACAGCTCCGCCCCCTGTTTGTGGTCCGGTCTCCAGCATTTGCAGCGGTTCTCTGTGACCTCTTCAGTCTGTAGTAGAGTGTCAGTATAGTGGACATAACTTATCTAGGACATGTCCTGTGACCTCTTCTGACTTTCTCTCCTCCGCTTGCTTTTCATACTTGCGCAGCATTTATAGGATGTTAGGTGCAGACAACTATCAAAGACTTTCAGATCGGCAAACGGCGTCTAATTTCTGTATTTTTTTAGACTCACGTCTTCAATTAATCATAATTTGTTGGTTTGAAAAAAAATCAAACCCTGCGCTCAATAATTTATCTCATTTTCCTGCATGAATCCCCTTCCACATCAATGCGTTTCCCGCTTATACTTATTGTCAGGGGACGGCATAAAAGCGGATTTAGTCTTATTTTATTGATTACAACGGAGCTTTATTTCACAGTCGCTGCATTAATAACAGCGGCCACAAAATAAGAGAAACACGTTAAATTTTAAATCGGCTTCTATGCAGCTTGTTCAAATGTTTTATTTAATGGCTGAAAACTCATTAGTAAAATTACACTTAATAAATTAATACATCTGAAGACGAAGGGCTCCGAGTCTGCCGCAAACAGATTCATCACTGCGAGACGACCCAGAAACAACAGAGCACAGCAAAAGTTTCTAGGAGGACGTCATTGTCAAAGAAACAGAACTTCTATAACTGTTATAAGAAAAATCTGGAGAGCAGTGATGTCACTGCTCTACAATATAACTGATATCTGGAGAGCGGTGATGTCACTGCTCTACAATATAACTGATATCTGGAGAGCGGTGATGTCACTGCTCTACAATATAACTGATATCTGGAGAGCGGTGATGTCACTGCTCTACAATATAACTGATATCTGGAGAGCGGTGATGTCACTGCTCTACAATATAACTGATATGTGGAGAGCAGTGATGTCATTGCTCTACAATATAACTGATAGCTGGAGAGCAGTGATGTCACTGCTCTACAATATAACTGATATCTGGAGAGCGGTGATGTCACTGCTCTACAATATAACTGATATCTGGAGAGCAGTGATGTCACTGCTCTACAATATAACTGATAGCTGGAGAGCGGTGATGTCACTGCTCTACAATATAACTGATAGCTGGAGAGCGGTGATGTCACTGCTGTATAATATAACTGATATCTGGAGAGCGGTGATGTCACTGCTGTATAATATAACTGATAGCTGGATAGCGGTGATGTCACTGCTGTATAATATAACTGATATCTGGAGAGCGGTGATGTCACTGCTCTACAATATAACTGATATCTGGAGAGCGGTGATGTCACTGCTCTACAATATAACTGATATCTGGAGAGCAGTGATGTCACTGCTCTACAATATAACTGATAGCTGGAGAGCGGTGATGTCACTGCTCTACAATATAACTGATAGCTGAAGAGCGGTGATGTCACTGCTCTACAATATAACTGATAGCTGGAGAGCGGTGATGTCACTGCTCTATAGCATAACTGATAGCTGGAGAGTGGTGAGGTCACTGCCCTATAATATAACGGATATCTGGAAAGCAGTGATGTCACTGCTCTATAATATAGCTGATATCTGGAAAGTGGTAATGTCACTGTGCTATAATATAGCTGATATCTGGAGAGCAGTGATGTCACTGCTATACAATATAACTGATAGCTGGAGAGCGGTGATGTCACTGCTCTATAATATAGCTGATATCTGGAGAGCGGTGATGTCACTGCTGTATAATATAACTGATATCTGGAGAGTGGTGATGTCACTGCTGTATAATATAACTGATAGTTGGAGAGCAGTGATGTCATCACTATATCATATAACTGATAGCTGGATAGCGGTGATGTCACTGGTGTATAATATAACTGATATCTGGAGAGCAGTGATGTCACTGCTGTATAATATAACGGATATCTGGAAAGTGGTGATGTCGATGCTCTATAATATAACTGATATCTGGAGAGCAGTGATGTCATCACTATATAATATAACTGATAGCTGGATAGCGGTGATGTCACTGGTGTATAATATAGCTGATATCTGGAGAGCGGTGATATCACTGCTCTATAATATAATTGATATCTGGAGAGCGGTGATGTCACTGCTGTATAATATAACTGCTATCTGGAGAGTGGTGATGTCACTGCTGTATAATATAACTGATAGCTGGAGAGCAGTGATATCACTGCTCTATAATATAATTGATATCTGGAGAGCGGTGATGTCACTGCTGTATAATATAACTGATATCTGGAGAGCGGTGATGTCACTGCTGTATAATATAACGGATATCTGGAAAGTGGTGAGGTCACTGTTGTATATTATAGCTGATATCTGGAGAGCAGTGATGTCACTTTTTTGCATGATGTTTTCACAGATGTCTGTGGCTTCCGATCTACTTCTATTGTACAACATTCAACGTTATGCTACATCACTTCTGACCTCTTTCAGTGAAGGCAACCTGATGGCCTGCATCCGTCTTCAGGGTAGACTATTGAAGAGGTGAGGGGACTGACTGATGACATCACTATTACGTGAATATAGCACAAACTATCCTCATGTAATCTGCATAGATATCTTGGCATTTATGTTCATGAGTACAGAACGCTGCACTCACATCCACTGCAAGAAACGTTTCACAATAGTGGAACCAGTAGAATATTGCTTATAGATTGAGATATGCTGCAGATTACTGCATCACTGACCTCTCAAGAGATCTGCAGAACATTGCTCCGTGAAGCTCCTGTTACTGTGATCTATTCTCCAGATTATTACACCACTGGTTTTGTGTCCAATCACAAGTACACTGCACGGATGAGTCAGGTACTGTACACAATAGCCTGCACTGACAGGTCAGAAACACAAGTATATAACACTCACAGATCAGTAACACAATGCACTTCAATCACCGATTAGGAACCTTAAGTACACTGAGCTGATGAGTCAGGAGCACACAACACGAGAACCGACAAGTCAGAAACACAAGTACACCACAAAAACAATTTAGGAACACAAGTACGCTGCACCCATAAGTGAGGAAGACAAGTACGCTGCACCGATGAGTCAGGAACACAAGTACACTGCACTGATGAGTCAGGAACACAAGTACACTGCACCGATGAGTCAGGAACACAAGTACACTGCACCGATGAGTGAGGAACACAAGTACACTGCACCGATGAGTCAGGAACACAAGTACACTGCACCGATGAGTCAGGAACACAAGTACACTGCACCGATGAGTGAGGAACACAAGTACACTGCACCGATGAGTCAGGAACACAAGTACACTGCACCGATGAGTGAGGAACACAAGTACACTGCACTGATGAGTCAGGAACACAAGTACGGTGCACCGATGAGTGAGGAACACAAGTACACTGCACCGATGAGTGAGGAACACAAGTACACTGCACCGATGAGTGAGGAACACAAGTACACTGCACTGATGAGTCAGGTAACACAAGTACACTGCACTGATGAGTCAGGAACACAAGTACGCTGCACCGATGAGTCAGGAACACAAGTACGCTGAACCGATGAGTCAGGAACACAAGTACGCTGCACCGATGAGTGAGGAAGACAAGTACACTGCACTGATGAGTCAGGAACACAAGTACGCTGCACCCATAAGTGAGGAAGACAAGTACGCTGCACCGATGAGTCAGGAACACAAGTACACTGCACCGATGAGTCAGGAACACAAGTACACTGCACCGATGAGTGAGGAACACAAGTACACTGCACTGATGAGTGAGGAAGACAAGTACACTGCACTGATGAGTCAGGAACACACAACACGAGAACCGACAAGTCAGAAACACAAGTACACCACAAAAACAATTTAGGAACACAAGTACGCTGCACCCATAACTGAGGAAGACAAGTACGCTGCACCGATGAGTCAGGAACACAAGTACACTGCACCGATGAGTCAGGAACACAAGTACACTGCACCGATGAGTCAGGAACACAAGTACACTGCACCGATGAGTCAGGAACACAAGTACACTGCACCGATGAGTCAGGAACACAAGTACGCTGCACGATGAGTCAGGAACACAAGTACGCTGCACCGATGAGTCAGGAACACAAGTACGCTGCACCGATGAGTGAGGAAGACAAGTACACTGCACTGATGAGTCAGGAACACAAGTACGCTGCACCAATGAGTGAGGAACACAAGTACACTGCACCCATAAGTGAGGAAGACAAGTACGCTGCACCGATGAGTCAGGAACACAAGTACACTGCACCGATGAGTCAGGAACACAAGTACACTGCACCGATGAGTCAGGAACACAAGTACACTGCACCGATGAGTGAGGAACACAAGTACACTGCACCGATGAGTGAGGAAGACAAGTACACTGCACTGATGAGTCAGGAACACAAGTACGCTGCACCGATGAGTCAGGAACACAAGTACGATGCACCGATGAGTCAGGAACACAAGTACACTGCACTGATGAGTCAGGAACACAAGCACGCTGCACCGATGAGTGAGGAACACAAGTACACTGCACTGATGTGTGAGGAACACAAGTACACTGCACCGATGAGTCAGGAACACAAGTACGCTGCACCGATGAGTCAGGAACACAAGTACGCTGCACCGATGAGTCAGGAACACAAGTACGCTGCACCGATGAGTCAGGAACACAAGTACGCTGCACTGATGTGTGAGGAACACAAGTACACTGCACCGATGAGTCAGGAACACAAGTACGCTGCACCGATGAGTCAGGAACACAAGTACGCTGCACGATGAGTCAGGAACACAAGTACGCTGCACCGATGAGTCAGGAACACAAGTACGCTGCACCGATGAGTGAGGAAGACAAGTACACTGCACTGATGAGTCAGGAACACAAGTACGCTGCACCAATGAGTGAGGAACACAAGTACACTGCACCCATAAGTGAGGAAGACAAGTACGCTGCACCGATGAGTCAGGAACACAAGTACACTGCACCGATGAGTCAGGAACACAAGTACACTGCACCGATGAGTGAGGAACACAAGTACACTGCACCGATGAGTGAGGAAGACAAGTACACTGCACTGATGAGTCAGGAACACAAGTACGCTGCACCGATGAGTCAGGAACACAAGTACGATGCACCGATGAGTCAGGAACACAAGTACACTGCACTGATGAGTCAGGAACACAAGCACGCTGCACCGATGAGTGAGGAACACAAGTACACTGCACTGATGTGTGAGGAACACAAGTACACTGCACCGATGAGTCAGGAACACAAGTACGCTGCACCGATGAGTCAGGAACACAAGTACGCTGCACCGATGAGTCAGGAACACAAGTACGCTGCACCGATGAGTCAGGAACACAAGTACGCTGCACCGATGAGTCAGGAACACAAGTACGCTGCACCGATGAGTCAGGAACACAAGTACGCTGCACCGATGAGTCAGGAACACAAGTACGCTGAACCGATGAGTCAGGAACACAAGTACGCTGAACCGATGAGTCAGGAACACAAGTACACTGCACTGATGAGTCAGGAACACAAGTACGCTGCACCGATGAGTCAGGAACACAAGTACGCTGCACCGATGAGTCAGGAACACAAGTACACTGCACCGATGAGTCAGGAACACAAGTACACTGCACCGATGAGTCAGGAACACAGGTACACTGCAATGAAGAGTCAGGAATATATACAGACACCAGGAATCACTTCTACTGATGAGACTGGTTCCTGTTTTGTACCGCAGAACAGTCTATAAATGGGACATACTTGCTGCAGGAAGTCGTTCTGAGAGTTTTCACTTTTAATGGGATGTGATAAAACGTATCCAACAGAAACTTTAAAACCTGTCAAGAGAAATGAAAGCAGCTGCGCAGCAGAACAATCCCGAACGGAATATCTGGAATTCATGTGCTACGCTCACTGGCAGCTGTTCAACAATGATATCTAGGAATTCCCTGCCGTATATCTCAATCCATCCAGAATATGGAGAACATGCAGCTCCGATCTGTCATCCCGACTGAGTGAAGTGTAGACAATGTGTGGCTGCCGCAGCCTGCAGGTGTCCTCTCTGCTGCAGCTGCAGCTACTGCACATCCCCTGGGATCTCTACCTCTGCTCCTACACATGATAGTTCTTCCTGGCAGAGCCCTGCGGCCTCCTATCAGCCAGCATCTTCTGCTTCCATATCACTAGTATTATCTGTCCACACAGGCTGTTATGAGAGAAGGGGGAAGCTCCTGCTTTCTTCCATACACAGCGCTATTGTGCTTCATGGCTGTGCTTGGTATTGCAGCTTGTTGGGAACGAAACAAACATTTTTCTGACAAAACAAAGTTGTATCCCATGGAAATTGTGTGTCTTGTTGGTCATATTATGTATCTGCTCCTCATGTAATGTTCTGCCCGCTACAACTAGATGAGAGCTGACCCATGGAGCAGATTATCAGAGCTGAGTCCTGGTAGCTGATGTTCAAAGTGTCGACAGAGAGGCTGACTGTCAGCATATCCACCCATCTCTCCCTCCACTTCAGGTATCCAGTTAAGGTGGAGGATACAGGGCAAAGAGTATCCCATAACCAGGTGAATAGCAATCGCTTTGCACCTCTTAGGGTGACTACCGACTACAGTTTTTTTTCACTGCGAAATTCGCAGCGTTTTTTTGGGACTTGTAATGTTAAAATCGCGATTGTGCAAAATCACGATTTCGCGGTAAATTACAAGTCCCATAGACCCCTGCAGAAAAAAAGGGCAGCGAATTACACAGAAAAAAAAACTTCTACTGAGAAAAACTGCACCATGAGGGTAAACAGCAGAAGTATGGCTTATTTCCAGCAGAGCCGAGGAGTCAGACAGGGCTGTAGCCAAAGCCCAACACCTACAACAATGAGCTGGCCATACCCTCCTCTGCACCAGGTCTCCACCACACCCATGGAGTCCTCCTCTGCACCAGGTCTTCCCCTCCACCACAGCCCTGGAGTCCTCCTCTGCACCAGGTCTCCCCCTCCACCACAGCCCTGGGGTACTCCTCTGCACCAGGTCTCCCCCTCCACCACAGCCCTGGAGTCCTCCTCTGCACCAGGTCTCCCCCTCCACCACAGCCCTGGAGTCCTCCTCTGCACCAGGTCTCCCCCTCCACCACAGCCCTGGAGTCCTCCTCTGCACCAGGTCTCCCCCTCCACCACAGCCCTGGAGTCCTCCTCTGCACCAGGTCTCCCCCTCCACCACAGCCCTGGAGTCCTACTCTGCACCAGGTCTCCCCCTCCACCACAGCCCTGGAGTCCTCCTCTGCACCAGGTCTCCCCCTCCACCACAGCCCTGGAGTCCTCCTCTGCACCAGGTCTCCCCCTCCACCACAGCCCTGGAGTCCTCCTCTGCACCAGGTCTCCCCCTCCACAACAGCCCTGGAGTCCTCTTCTACACCAGGTTTCCCCCTCCACCACAGCCCTGGAGTCCTCCTCTGCACCAGGTTTCCCCCTCCCCCACAGCCCTGGAGTCCTCCTCTGCACCAGGTCTCCCCCTCCACCACAGCCCTGGAGTCCTCCTCTGCACCAGGTCTCCCCCTCCGCAACAGCCCTGGAGTCCTCCTCTGCACCAGGTCTCCCCCTCAGCCTTGGAGTCCTCCTCTGCACCAGGTCTCCCCTCCACCACAGCCCTGGAGTCCTCCTCTGTGCCAGGTCTCACCCTCCACCACAGCCCAGGAGTCCTCCTCTGCACCAGGTCTCGCCCTCCACCACAGCCCCGGAGTCCTCCTCTGCACCAGGTCTCCCCCTCCGCAACAGCCCTAGAGTCCTCTTCTACACCAGGTCTCCTCCACCACAGCCCTGGAGTCCTCCTCTGCACCAGGTCTCCCCCTCCGCAACAGCCCTGGAGTCCTCTTCTACACCAGGTCTCCCCCTCCGCCAAAGCCCTGGAGTCCTCCTCTGCACCAGGTCTCCCCCTCCACCGCAGCCCAGGAGTCCTCTTCTACACCAGGTCTCCTCCACCACAGCCCTGGAGTCCTCCTCTGCACCAGGTCTCCCCCTCCGCAACAGCCCTAGAGTCCTCTTCTACACCAGGTCTCCTCAACCACAGCCATGGAGTCCTCCTCTGCACCAGGTCTCCCCCTCCACCGCAGCCCTGGAGTCCTCTTCTACACCAGGTATCCTCCTCCACCACAGCCCTGGAGTCCTCCTCTGCACCAGGTCTCCCCCTCCGCAACAGCCCTGGAGTCCTCCTCTGCACCAGGTCTCCCCCTCCACCACAGCCCTGGAGTCCTCTTCTACACCAGGTCTCCCCCTCCGCCACAGCCCTGGAGTCCTCCTCTGCACCAGGTCTCCCCCTCCGCAACAGCCCTGGAGTCCTCCTCTGCACCAGGTCTCCCCCTCCACCACAGCCCTGGAGTCCTCTTCTACACCAGGTATCCTCCTCCGCAACAGCCCTGGAGTCCTCCTCTGCACCAGGTCTCCCCCTCCGCAACAGCCCTAGAGTCCTCCTCTACACCAGGTCTCCCCCTCCGCCACAGCCCTGGAGTCCTCCTCTGCACCAGGTCTCCCCCTCCACCACAGCCCAGGAGTCCTCTTCTACACCAGGTCTCCTCCACCACAGCCCTGGAGTCCTCCTCTACACCAGGTCTCCTCCACCACAGCCCTGGAGTCCTCCTCTGCACCAGGTCTCCCCCTCCACCACAGCCCTGGAGTCCTCTTCTACACAAGGTCTCCTCCACCACAGCCCTGGAGTCCTCCTCTGCACCAGGTCTCCCCCTCCCCCTCCACCACAGCCCTGGAGTCCTCTTCTACACCAGGTCTCCTCCACTACAGCCCTGGAGTCCTCCTCTGTACCAGGTCTCCACCTCCACCACACCCATGGAGTCCTCCTCTGTACCAGGTCTTCACCTCCACCACAGCACTGGAGTCCTCCTCTGCACCAGGCCCCGCCCTCCACCACACCCATAGAGTCCTCCTCTGCACCAGGTGTCCCTCTCCACCACAGCCCTGGAGTCCTCCTCTGCACCAGGTCTCCCCCTCCACCACATCCCCGGAGTCCTCCTCTGCACCAGGTCTCCCCCTCCACCACAGCCCCGGAGTCCTCCTCTGCACCAGGTCTCCCCCTCCACCACAGCCCCGGAGTCCTCTTCTACACCAGGTTTCCTACACCACAGCCCTGGAGTCCTCCTCTGCACCAGGTCTCCTGCACCACAGCCCTGGAGTCCTCCTCTGCAGCATGTCTCCCCCACCACAGCCCTGGAGTCCTCCTTTGCAGCATGTCTCCCCCACCACAGCCCTAGAGTCCTCCTCTGCACCAGGTCTCCCCCTCCGCCAAAGCCCTGGAGTCCTCCGCTGCACCAGGTCTCCCCCTCCGCCAAAGCCCTGGAGTCCTCTTCTACACCAGGTCTCCTCCACCACAGCCCCGGAGTCGTCCTCTGCACCAGGTCTCCCCCTCAACCACAGCCCTGGAGTCCTCTTCTACACCAGGTCTCCCCCTCCACCACAGCCCTGGAGTCCTCTTCTACACCAGGTCTCCCCCTCCACCACAGCCCTGGAGTCCTCTTCTACACCAGGTCTCCCCCTCCACCACAGCCCTGGAGTCCTCTTCTACACCAGGTCTCCCCCTCCACCACAGCCCTGGAGTCCTCTTCTACACCAGGTCTCCCCCTCCACCACAGCCCTGGAGTCCTCTTCTACACCAGGTCTCCCCCTCCACCACAGCCCTGGATTTCTCCTCTGTACCAGGTCTCCCCCTCCACCACAGCCCTGGATTTCTCCTCTGTACCAGGTCTCCCCCTCCACCACAGCCCTGGAGTCCTCCTCTGCACCAGATCTCCCCTGCCCCCACAGCCCTGGAGTCCTCCTCTGTACCAGGTCTCCCCCTCCACCACAGCCCTGGAGTCCTCCTCTGTACCAGGTCTCCCCTGCCCCCACAGCCCTGGAGTCCTCCTCTGTACCAGGTCTCCCCCTCCACCACAGCCCTGGTGTCCTCCTCTGTACCAGGTCTCCCCCTCCACCGCAACCCTGGAGTCTTCCTCCGTGCCAGGTCTCCCTCCCCACCACAGCCCTGGGGTCCTCCTCTGCACCCTGTTGTACCATCTCTAGCTTGGATACAGGATGTGATACAGGCGGGCATGGAGGCTCTAGTACCCTGTGGTACCACCTCTAGCTTGGATACACGATGTGATACAGGAGCGCTTGAGTCAAAAAAAGTTTCCATACAATAAGGGTTTCACCACCAACATGGGGGGTTTTCTCGTGTGACGGTTTGGAGAGTATACTGAGGGGGTCGGAGGAGGAGGATGTCAGGAATCGTTCTGACCAACAGGCTGCACAGTCAGCTGAATACAATGCTGGAGCTCCAACTAACGTG
Source organism: Eleutherodactylus coqui (assembly GCF_035609145.1). Classification (NCBI taxonomy): domain Eukaryota; kingdom Metazoa; phylum Chordata; class Amphibia; order Anura; family Eleutherodactylidae; genus Eleutherodactylus; species Eleutherodactylus coqui. Next base: position 140,230,471 of record NC_089847.1, on the reverse strand, counting down.
TCCGAACGCACAACTCGCAGTTCCCCCACACGGATGGTATAGCAGCGAACGACTAGAAACAGAAAGACTCCAGCGGGCAAAAGAGCGCAAAATGTTGCTCCTGGTCAGATGGGGTGGGGGGGGGGGGGAGAATTTGGCGCAAGCAGTATGAATCGCTGACCCCTTCAGCTGTTCAAAATAACGTTTCTGCCTGTCTACTCCGAAAAGACGAAACCTTCCATGGTAACAATCCCCCTTTAATACCAATTCACAAGAACTGCGCGGCCACCGAGCGGCGTCTCCGCGTGACTGGCGGTGATGATACGCCATTTGTACTAGTGATATATTATCAGAAGCAGCAGAAACAACTTGTTCTGATGAATTAAACAAGTGGCTTTGTGTCCCTACCAGTAAAATAAGTGGAGGCAACGGGGACAACAATGGCGGCGGCAGCGAGATGTGCGCAGAGCTAAGGTATTTCATGTTTTAAGGACACAGCATCTCCCAGGAGTTACAGACGCGCCGACAAGACTTCACATCCCAGATCTGCAGCCGTCAATTTCACTCCATAATTTACAGCGCTGCGCGAGTGAATGCTAAGTGACTGCACCGCAAGTCACAATGATTATGTGGAACATCTCCCGCTAAAACCCAGGGAAGACGAGGCCGCGGCCGCGCAGCTCAACGCCCGCCGCATGAAAGATTGTTCCGGAAAATAATTTGTAGGGACTCTTCGGGGAGGTATCCATTATTTAATGCCGCGTCCCATTATCTGCAAGAAAGAGAATCACAAGGCGTCTTTGTAGCTCAACAATCGCGGTCCAGGGACTTTTTTCTCTAAATTCTCTAAATTCCATTATTTTTTAATTAACCTTTTCATTGCCAATGGTTTAATCGGCTCTGTGACAATGAACTGCTTCCAACTGTCAGTCGATAGAAACGTGTCTAGCGATAAGCGGCGAGCAGAGAGAACGCAAAACAAAAGTTGTACAGATTAAAGACGAACAATCAGTTGGCACCAGCGCAATGATAAAGGGGCGCCGAGGAGGAAATGCCGCGTCCCACATACCCCGCGAGGCGATTGTGCACAAGGCTACAGAGGCAGCGAATACGGAGATGAATCCACCTTGTACAGACGACTGTAACCCACAACCGCTTCTAGTGATTCCACGAAAGATGGTCAACTTCTAGTCACAGCTCTGGCTGGGGAGGAGGTATTCATATTATATGGGCAGCAGAAGAAAGCGTGACTCTGTGCCTTTAACAGCTAACTGTATACCAGTGACTTTAAGGGGAGGAGCTCTAGAACGACTAGAGGGGGAGGAGCTCTAGAACGACTAGAGGGGGAGGGGCTCTAGAACGACTAGAGGGGGAGGGGCTCTAGAACGACTAGAGGGGGAGGGGCTCTAGAACGACTAGAGGGGGAGGGGCTCTAGAACGACTAGAGGGGGAGGAGCTCTAGAACAACTAGACTGGAAGGAGCTCTAGAACAACTAGAGGGGGAGGAGCTCTAAATCGACTAGAGGGGGAGGAGCTCTAGATGACTAGAGGGGGAGGAGCTCTAGATGACTAGAGGGGGAGGAGCTCTAGATGACTAGAGGGGGAGGAGATCTAGATGACTAGAGGGGGAGGAGCTCTAGAATGACTACAAGGGGGGCTCTAGAACGACTACAGGGGGGAGCTATAGAATGATTACAAGGGTTGGGGGGCTCTAGAACGACCACAGGGGGAGGAGCTCTAGAACGACCACAGGGGGAGGAGCTCTAGAACGACCAGAGGGGGAGGAGCTCTAGAACGACCAGAGGGGGAGGAGCTCTAGATCGACTACAGGGGGAGGAGCTCTAGATCGACTACAGGGGGAGGAGCTCTAGATCGACTACAGGGGGAGGAGCTCTAGATGACTACAGGGGGAGGAGCTCTAGATGACTACAGGGGGGGGAGCTCTAGAACAACTACAAGGTGAGGAGCTCTACAATAAATACAGGGGGGAGAAGCTCCTCATGTATAATGTTTACAGGGGAAGGAGCTCTACCTGCACAATGATTACAGGGGAAGGAGCTCTACCTGCACAATGATTACAGGGGGAGGAGCTCTACCTGCACAATGATTACAGGGGGAGGAGCTCTACCTGTACAATGCTTACAGGGGAAGGAGCTCTACCTGTACAATGCTCACAGGGAGAGGAGCTCTACCTGTACAATGATTATGGGGGAAGGGGCTCTACCTGTACAGTGCTCACAGGGTAAGGAGCTCTACCTGCACAATGCTTACAGGAGGAGGAGCTCTACCTGCACAATGCTCACAGGGGAAGGAGCTCTACCTGTAGAATGATTACAGGGGATGGGGCTCTACCTGCACAATGCTTACAGGAGAAAAAAACTCTACCTGTACAATGCTTACAGGGGGAGGAGCTCTACCTGTACAATGCTTACAGGCGAAGGAGCTCTACCTGCACAATGCTTACAGGGGATGGAGCTCTACCTGTACAATGCTTACAGGGGGAGGAGCTCTACCTGCACAATCATTACAGGGGGAGAAGCTCTACCTGCACAATGCTTACAGGGGGAGGAGCTCTACCTGTACAATGCTTACAGGGGGAGGAGCTCTACCTGCACAATGCTCACAGGGGAGGAGCTCTACCTGCACAATGCTCACAGGCGGAGGAGCTCTACCTGCACAATGCTCACAGGGGGAGGAGCTCTACCTGCACAATGCTCACAGGGGGAGGAGCTCTACCTGCACAATGCTCACAGGGGAAGGAGCTCTACCTGCACAATCATTACAGGGGAAGGAGCTCTACCTGCACAATCATTACAGGGGAAGGAGCTCTACCTGCACAATCATTACAGGGGAAGGAGCTCTACCTGCACAATCATTACAGGGGAAGGAGCTCTACCTGCACAATCATTACAGGGGAAGGAGCTCTACCTGCACAATCATTACAGGGGAAGGAGCTCTACCTGCACATTCATTACAGGGGAAGGAGCTCTACCTGCACAATGCTTACAGGGGAAGGAGCTCTATCTGAACAGTGATTAGGAGGAGCTCTACCTGTACAATGCTTATAGAGGGAGGAGCTCTACCTGTTGAATGATGACAGGGGATGAAGCTCTACCTGCAAAATGATTAAAGGAGAAGGAGCTCTAACTGTACAATGCTTACAGGGGGAGGAGCTCTACCTGCACAATGCTTACAGAGGGGGAGGAGCTCTACCTGCACAATGCATACAGGGGGAGGAGCTCTACCTGCACAATGCATACAGGGGGAGGAGCTCTACCTGCAGAATGTTTACAGGGGATGAAGCTCTACCTGCACAATGCTTACAGGGAAAGGAGCTCTACCTGTACAATGCTTACAGGGGAAGGAGCCCTACCTGTACAATGCTTACAGGGGAAGGAGCTCTCTCTGTACAGTGATTAGGAGGAGCTCTACCTGTACAATGCTTATAGAGGGAGGAGCTCTACCTGTAGAATGATTACAGGGGATGAAGCTCTACCTGCACAATGACTAAAGGAGAAGGAGCTCTAACTGTACAATGCTTACAGGGGGAGGAGCTCTACCTGCAGAATGATTACAGGGGATGAAGCTCTACCTGCACAATGATTACAGGCGAAGGAGCTCTACCTGTACAATGCTTATAGAGGGAGGAGCTCTACCTGTAGAATGATTACAGGGGATGAAGCTCTACCTGCACAATGACTAAAGGAGAAGGAGCTCTAACTGTACAATGCTTACAGGGGGAGGAGCTCTACCTGCACAATGCTTACAGGGGATGAAGCTCTACCTGCACAATGATTACAGGAGAAGGAGCTCTACCTGTACAATGCTTACAGGGGGGGGGAGCTCTACCTGCACAATGCTTACAGGGGAAGGAGCTCTATATGTACAGTGATTAGGAGGAGCTCTACCCGTACAATGCTTATAGGGGGAGGAGCTCTACTTGTAGAATTATTACAGGGGATGAAGCTCTACCTGTACAATGCTTACAGGGGGAGGAGCTCTACCTGTACAATGCTTACAGGGGAAGGAGCTCTACCTGTACAATGCTTACAGGGGAAGGAGCTCTACCTGAACAATGCTTAGCATTGTACGGGTAGAGCGTCTCCTCTTCTAACAAGAGAAGGAGCTGTACAGTGATTGGAAGAGGAGGAGCTCTGCCTGTACAATGCTTACAGGGGGATGGAGCTCTACCTGCAAAATGCTTACAGGGGGAGGAGCTCTACCCGTACAATGATTAGGAGAGGAGGAGTTCTACGTGTACAATGCTTACAAGAGAAGGAGCTCTACCTGTACAATGATTAGGAGGAGCTCTGCCTGTACAATGCTTATAGGGGGAGGAGCTCTACCTGTAGAATGATTACAGGGGATGGGGCTCTACCTGCACAATGCTTACAGGAGAAAAAAACTCTACCTGTACAATGCTTACAGGGGGAGGAGTTCTACCTGTACAATGCTTACAGGCGAAGGAGCTCTACCTGCACAATGCTTACAGGGGATGGAGCTCTACCTGTACAATGCTTATAGGGGGAGGAGCTCTACCTGCACAATCATTACAGGGGGAGGAGCTCTACCTGCACAATCATTACAGGGGGAGGAGCTCTACCTGCACAATCTTTACAGGGGGAGGAGCTCTACCTGTACAATGCTTACAAGAGGAGCTCTACCTGTACAATGCTTACAGAGGGAGGAGCTTTACCTGCACAATGCTTACAGGGGGATGGAGCTCTACCTGCACAATGCTTACAGGGGGATGGAGCTCTACCTGTACAATGCTTATAGAGGGAGGAGCTCTACCTGCACAATGCTTATAGAGGGAGGCGCTCTACCTGCACAATGCTTACAGGAGAAGGAGCTCTACCTGTACAATGCTTACAGGAGAAGGACCTCTACCTGTACAATGATTACGGGGAGAGGAGCTCTACCTGCGCAACGATTAGAAGCGGAGGAGCTCTACCTGCACAATGCTTACAGGGGGAGGACCTCTACCTGTATAATGCTTACAGGGGGAGGAGCTCCACCTGCACAATCATTACAGGGGAAGGAGCTCTACCTGCACAATCATTACAGGGGATGGAGCTCTACCTGCACAATGCTTACAGGGGGAGGAGCTCCACCTGCACAATGCTTACAGGGGGAGGAGCTCCACCTGCACAATCATTACAGGGGAAGGAGCTCTACCTGCACAATCATTACAGGGGATGGAGCTCTACCTGCACAATGCTCACAGGGGAAGGAGCTCTACCTGTACAATGCTTACAGGGGGAGGAGCTCCACCTGTACAATGCTTACAGGGGGAGGAGCTCCACCTGCACAATGCTTACAGGAGAATAAGCTCTACCTGCGCAATGATTGGAAACGGAGGAGCTCTACCTGCACAATGCTTACAGGGGGAGGACCTCTACCTGTACAATGCTTACAGGGGGAGGACCTCTACCTGTACTATGCTTACAGGGGGAGGAGCTCCAGCTGCACAATTATTACAGGGGATGGAGCTCTACCTGCACAATGCTCACAGGGGAAGGAGCCCTACCTGTACAATGCTTACAGGGGGAGGAGCTCTACCTGCACAATGCTTACAGGGGGAGGAGCTCCACCTGCACAATGCTTACAGGGGGAGGAGCTCTAACTGCAAAATGCTTACAGGGGGAGGAGCTCTACCTGCACAATGCTTACAGGAGAAGGAGATCTACCTGTACAATGCTTACAAGAGAAGGAGCTCTACCTGTACAATGCTTACAAGAGAAGGAGCTCTACCTGTACAATGCCTACAGGGGATGGATCTCTACCTGCACAATGATTACAGGGGGAGGAGCTCTACCTGCGCAATGATTACAGGGGGAGGAGCTCTACCTGCGCAGTAATTAGAAGAGGAGGAGCTCTACCTGCACAATGCTTACAAGGGGAGGAGCTCTACATTTACAGTTTATCATGAAACATAGGGCATGAGAGGGCAGCAGCATGGTGTGGGGGTGCAGAGGTGCATACCTCCAGGCACCTGTCATATATCATTGACATGCTCTTGGCCCCATCCATACATTATGATGAGGATTATCGAGGCTTCTGGCTGTGCGATGACGTCACCGTGCTGTAATCTTATGCAGACATTCGGGTGAATTTGAGGAAAGAGATGTTTCTTAGAAGTGTTATCAAAAACGACACATTTACTGTAATCCAAGCCAATTAAATGTGACAAACAATACAGTGTGCTGTGCGGCGCCACGGACTACAACGCTCGGCTGTGCCACGCTGCGCTCCAGGTGCCGCCTCCATGTGGACAAACATTCCTTTCAGGCCATTTTCCAATAAATAACCTGCAGCTATGAGGAAAGTGCAGGAGATATATTTGCAGTTGACAGGTAACACAATACATCACTCCGCCGGCTCATTAACATTATGGAGGCACTGTGAATTAGAGGTTCTATTCAGCGACATATTGAAGTTTTAATGCAAAAACTGGAATAAAAAACACAGTGATGTCAATGTTTCCAGAGCCGCGCAGAGCTGAAGTGGCTGCTCTGTCCTACATAGTAGATGTCCGGGTCTAGAACCCCTCCTGCACAGATGGCAGTAGATATAATGTAACAGCACGGATGTCAGATATCGCAACATAGTGCACAATGACTTCGTGTTATAGTATCATATATAGTGGAGTGTCATGCAGGGTATTGTAATATACTAGGTATAATAGCACACCATATAGGGTAACATTACGTTACACAGAGGAGCATGAACGGCCGCTAGCGCTCCTGACTAGGAGAACATAATTATATGTACTATTAGAATGTAGCGTACTATAATGGAGCACGATGTAATATCATGTGACCTAATATTCTATAATACAGGATAATGTAGTGTAATATAACATAATATCTTGTCTTAGGCTGCGTTCTCACGGGGCAGAATTGCCGCAGAATTTCAGTGCAAATATCCCGCGCGGCAATTCCACCCGCGGCTCCTAATCCAGGGATTTTGCAAAAACCTCCTCCACACGATGTGGCCAAGCCGCACGAAAACTGACATACGGCGTGGAATTCAATTCTGCAGCGTGTCAATTTTTTTCTCTTTTCCACAGCAGAGAGAAATGGAGAGAGAAAGCCGCAGCGGAATGCCGACAGAGAAACCGCTCCAAAAGCCGGAGCTGAAGGCCGCAGGTTTTGAAGCTGCACTTTTCCAACGGAATTGTCGGGGGTTTTGGTGCAGCCATTCCGCGATTCTATCCCGTGTGACCCCAGCCTCATATTATAATGTAGTTCCATATAATAATCCAACAGCAGATGGTGCAGTATAATGTAATGTACAACTCAGGGCGCCTACCCACTACTGACATGGGACTGACAACACAGGATTATGAAATCCAAGGATTTGCAATGCTTTCATACTCATTTGCGATTTTTCACTCCGGCCTCGCAGTGCAGAGAAAAATCTGCAATATCGCTCAGTGTTTTCTATGGGGCCGACACCAGCAGCGCCAGCCCCACTGAAAGCATAGGGAGTATATCGTGGACTTCTGCCACAGCTGTGGCAGGGTTTTTTTTCATCAAATTATGAATGGCTTAGCACTGCCTGTGATTGGCTGAGCGCTCAGCCAATCAGACCAGCGCTTTCTGGGGGCGGAGATTTTTCAATCCCTGGCCTCCAGAACACAGAAGTCGACTGTCGTGCCGGAGACTGCCAGGGGAGTAAAAAATAGTTTTTGCTTTATTTCACAGCTAGGGCTGATTTTCATCGCTGCGGGACTGCCTGCAACCCACTGCTTTCAATGGGGCTGCAGCAGTGCCGACTCCATTGAAAGCAATAGGGTATCATCGCGGACCTCTGCCTCAGCAGTGACAGAGGATTCCTCCATCCCCGTAGTACCCGCGGCAATGAAGGAATCCCCTGCCATAGCTGTGACAGCTGTGGCAGAAGTCCGCAATGTACTGCCTATGTTTTCTCCCTATGCGCTGCTGTCGCCGGCCCCATTGAAAACAATGAGCGATATCACAGAGTTTTGCGTTTTCAGTTTTTACTCGCTCTCGCATCACAAGGAGACATATCGCTAGTGTGTAGGGGTCCTTAGGGTAGTATAAGATATCGTAATCTTACATAACGTAACGCAGTATAGTGCAGTGCCACACCGTGTAATATAATGTACTATGAGCTCATGCACTCGTACAATACATTGTAACCACACAGAAGGGTGTAATATACTGTAATATGATGTAACAATAGGAGAATCCACAGGATGAATAATATAATCCATGCAAGCCCGAGTGCAGGAGACAGACTATTATAGCGCTATATTACAATATACATTATATTACGGCTGCTCTCTTGCACTTTCTTATTTTAATCACCTGACATAAAAGTGACAGAACTATTAGTCTAACAGGCCTATTACTAATATTGATGTCACTTTCGCCGCCCCGGGGATATTTTTGGTGTACAGGTTCGTGGTGGCAGCGGCAGGAGGGGGGGCATGAATATAAGATCCTTGTCTGTCGTCCTGTCAAAGTGTTGGCCATCCCCCAGATTGCCATGCTCTATAGACGCTGGGACTGACGCCAAGTACCATAGTGCTGCCGCTGACAGGCTTCTAGGGACGTCTTCTGCACAAGTGGATGAAGGACTGAGAATGATGGGTAACAAGGAGAGAGGAGCTGCCAGAAGGACACCAAACCCCCCAACAAGACCCAATCACCGGGTATGACCATCATAGTGTGATGGGGCATGTGAGGGAAGCGTGTGAGAGGGGAACACGTGAGGGAAGCGTGTGAGAGGGGAACACGTGAGGGAAGCGTGTGAGAGGGGAACACGTGAGGGAAGCGTGTGAGAGGGGAACACGTGAGGGAAGCGTGTGAGAGGGGATCACCTGAGGGAAGCGTGTGAGAGGGGATCACCTGAGGGAAGCGTGTGAGAGGGGATCACCTGAGGGAAGCGTGTGAGAGGGGATCACCTGAGGGAAGCGTGTGAGAGCGGATCACCTGAGGGAAGCGTGTGAGAGGGGAACACGTGAGGGAAGCGTGTGAGAGGGGAACACGTGAGGGAAGCGTGTGAGAGGGGAACACGTGAGGGAAGCGTGTGAGAGGGGAACACGTGAGGGAAGCGTGTGAGAGGGGAACACGTGAGGGAAGCGTGTGAGAGGGGAACACGTGAGGGAAGCGTGTGAGAGGGGAACACGTGAGGGAAGCGTGTGAGAGGGGAACACGTGAGGGAAGCGTGTGAGAGGGGAACACGTGAGGGAAGCGTGTGAGAGGGGAACACGTGAGAGAAGCGTGTGGGAGAGGAACATGTGGGTGAAGCGTGTGAGAGGGGAACATGTGAGGGAAGCGTGTGAGAGAGGAACATGTGAGGGAAGCGTGTGAGAGAGGAACATGTGGGTGAAGCGTGTGAGAGAGGAACATGTGGGTGAAGCGTGTGAGAGAGGAACATGTGGGTGAAGCGTGTGAGAGAGGAACATGTAGGTGAAGCGTGGGAGAGGAACATGTGGGTGAAGCGTGGGAGAGGAACATGTGGGTGAAGCGTGTGAGAGAGGAACATGTGAGTGAAGCGTGTAAGAGAGGAACATGTGAGTGAAGCATGTGAGAGAGGAACATGTGAGTGAAGCGTGTGAGAGAGGAACATGTGAGTGAAGCGTGTGAGAGAGGAACATGTGAGTGAAGCGTGTGAGGGGTAGATGTGTGGGTGAAGCATGTGAATACATTGCGTGAGTGAAGCATGTGAGAGAGGACCGTGTGAGGGAAGCGTGTGAGAGAAGCGTGTGAGAGGAACATGTGAGGGAAGTGTGTGAGAGAGGAACATGTGGGTGAAGCGTGTGAGAGGAACATGTGAGGGAAGCGTGTGAGAGAGGAACATGTGGGTGAAGCGTGTGAGAGAGGAACATGTGGGTGAAGCGTGTGAGAGAGGAACATGTGGGTGAAGCGTGTGAGAGAGGAACATGTGGGTGAAGCGTGTGAGAGGAACATGTGGGTGAAGCGTGTGAGAGAGGAACATGTGGGTGAAGCGTGTGAGAGAGGAACATGTGGGTGAAGCGTGTGAGAGAGGAACATGTGGGTGAAGCGTGTGAGAGAGGAACATGTGGGTGAAGCGTGTGAGAGAGGAACATGTGGGTGAAGCGTGTGAGAGAGGAACATGTGAGTGAAGCGTGTAAGAGAGGAACATGTGAGTGAAGCATGTGAGAGAGGAACATGTGAGTGAAGCGTGTGAGAGAGGAACATGTGAGTGAAGCGTGTGAGGGGTAGATGTGTGGGTGAAGCATGTGAATACATTGCGTGAGTGAAGCATGTGAGAGAGGACCGTGTGAGGGAAGCGTGTGAGAGAAGCGTGTGAGAGGAACATGTGAGGGAAGTGTGTGAGAGAGGAACATGTGAGGGAAGCGTGTGAGAGAGGAACATGTGAGGGAAGCGTGTGAGAGAGGAACATGTGGGTGAAGCGTGTGAGAGAGGAACATGTGGGTGAAGCGTGTGAGAGAGGAACATGTGGGTGAAGCGTGTGAGAGGAACATGTGGGTGAAGCGTGTGAGAGAGGAACATGTGGGTGAAGCGTGTGAGAGAGGAACATGTGGGTGAAGCGTGTGAGAGAGGAACATGTGGGTGAAGCGTGTGAGAGAGGAACATGTGGGTGAAGCGTGTGAGAGAGGAACATGTGGGTGAAGCGTGTGAGAGAGGAACATGTGGGTGAAGCGTGTGAGAGAGGAACATGTGGGTGAAGCGTGTGAGAGAGGAACATGTGAGTGAAGCGTGTGAGAGAGGAACATGTGAGTGAAGCGTGTGAGAGAGGAACATGTGAGTGAAGCGTGTGAGAGAGAAACATGTGGGTGAAGCGTGTGAGAGAGGAACATGTGAGGTAAGCGTGTGAGGGGTACATGTGTGGGTGAAGCGTGTGAATAGATTGCGTGAGTGAAGCATGTGAGAGAGGACCGTGTGAGGGAAGCGTGTGAGAGAGGAACGTGAGGGAAGCGTGTGAGGGGAACATGTGAGGGAAGCGTGTAAAAGAGGAACACGTGAGGGAAGCGTGTGGGAGAGGAACGTGTGAGGGAAGCGTGTGGGAGAGGAACATGTGAGGGAAGCGTGTGGGAGAGGAACATGTGAGGGAAGCGTGTGAGGGGAATATGTGAGGGAAGCGTGTGAGAGAGGTACATGTGTGGGTGAAGCGTGTGAATGGATTGCGTGAGGACGGTGTGATGAGAGCATGTGAGGACTGTTAGGACTACATGAGAGTAGCGTGTGGATGGAGGTATTTGCGTGATGTAAGATTATCCACAGAAGGAACAATTCACCGGCCAGAACATTCTCTGCGCTCCACAAAGTGACAGCAATATTGTCAGCTAAATATAGGCGGCCAGGATCAGATTGCCAGTGCGCAGCGACATTCCCTCCAGCATGACCGCCCGCCGGCCCGCAGGACGCACACATAGACCCCCGGACACCATCTTTGCCAACATGGAGGATGTAAAAAAAGACAATTATTACACCAAAATGGCATCTTATTTCATTAGTGTTTTTTTTTTTTTTAAACACGTCAGAACGGATTACCAGGCTCCGCCCTTATTGAGGCCCCGCCCTTACTAGGCTCTGCCCTTACTGACGCTCCGCTGCGGCACTTCTAGGGTGATTCTTTTCTTGCTGTAATAGAAATTATCTCTCTATGTAATTACTTTCTGCCGACCTTCCATACAGAAGCCAGTTTGATCTGCAGCTGCAGTGTAAAGCATGAGGGATAGTATAGCAATGTAGCCTCTCTGATGAGACAGAAGGTGGATTTTATAAGTCCTCGGACTCCCGCCGACACTGTAGATAGGCCTGGGGGGGGGGGGGGGGGGGACAAGCTTCAGGACAGGGTCCGGCATGTCCTGCAGAGGCAAACTGTCACCTCTGACCATGTGCTATGCATTATACATCCAATCACTCTCCTCAAGCTCCTCTTCCTTTTCACTTCCTTCATGCTCCCCTTCTCCTGAACACTTTTTGCCCACCTGCCCCTGATCACTTCCTTCCTGACCACTCCCCCCATGCCTCCTCCTCCTGATTCCTCTTCTCTCATGCCCCGCCTCCTGATGACTCCCTTCTCCTTTGTGCTCCTTTCTCCTGATCACTCCTCCCTTGTGCCCCTCCTTTCTGATCACTTCCTTTCTCTTCCTAATCATTTGCCCCTCCTGATATTCTTCTCCTCATGACCCTTTCCTCCTGATCACTCTGCTTGTGACCCTGTCACTGTTCACTTCCTTCATGTTCTGCTCTTCCTGATCACTTCTCCCCATGTGCCCCCGTCCTCCTGATCACTTCCTCCCATTTTCCTTCCTCATCATTTTCCCCTTCATGGCCCCCTATTTCCGACCACTCTCCTTGTGCCCTCCTCCTGATGCCTTGATCACTTCCTTCGTGCCCCTCTACTCCTGACCACTTCCTTCGTGCCCCTCTACTCCTGACCACTCTCCTTGTGCCCTCCTCCTAATGCCTTGATCACTTCCTTTGTGTCCCCTCCATCTAATGATTCTTCTCATGTTCTCCTCCTCCTGACCACTTCCTTCGTGCCCCTCTACTCCTGACCACTTCCTTCGTGCCCCTCTACTCCTGACCACTCTCCTTGTGCCCTCCTCCCCCTCTTAATGACTTGATCATTTCCTTTGTGTCCCCTCCATCTGATGACTCTCCTCATGTTCCCCTCCTCCTGACCACTTCCTTCGTGCCCCTCTACTCCTGACCACTTCCTTCGTGCCCCTCTACTCCTGACCACTCTCCTTGTGCCCTCCTCCTAATGCCTTGATCACTTCCTTTGTGTCCCCTCCATCTAATGATTCTTCTCATGTTCTCCTCCTCCTGACCACTTCCTTCGTGCCCCTCTACTCCTGACCACTTCCTTCGTGCCCCTCTACTCCTGACCACTCTCCTTGTGCCCTCCTCCCCCTCCTAATGCCTTGATCATTTCCTTTGTGTCCCCTCCATCTGATGACTCTCCTCATGTTCCCCTCCTCCTGATCAATTCCTTCGTGCCCCTCTACTCCTGACCACTCTCCTTGTGCCCTCCTCCTCGTCCTAATGCCTAGATAACTTGCTCTGTGTCCCCTCCATGTGATGACTCTCGTCATGTTCTCCTCCTCCTGATCACTTCCTTCGTGCCTCTGTCCTCCTGATCGCTCCCGGCAAGACACTTGATAATATCTGATTAAATAGACCCATATTACAGCAGGAAATCAATCCTGCAAGCGAGCAGCTAAAAATACCTCCTGCTAAATATAAACTAATAATCACTAATTGGATGGATGACAAATGTTACAATGGAAGCAAGACAGTCAGGGAGGAATCACACAGCCTGCCGACTGTGGGAGCGTTCAACTGACCGCAGTCCATAATCCCTGCACTGACCGCGGGGCTGTAATCCCTGCACTGACCGCGGGGCTGTAATCCCTGCACTGACCGCGGGGCTGTAATCCCTGCACTGACCGCGGGGCTGTAATCCCTGCACTGACCGCGGGGCTGTAATCCCTGCACTGACCGCGGGGCTGTAATCCCTGCACTGACCGCGGGGCTGTAATCCCTGCACTGACCGCGGGGCTGTAATCCCTGCACTGACCGCGGGGCTGTAATCCCTGCACTGACCGCGGGGCTGTAATCCCTGCACTGACCGCGGGGCTGTAATCCCTGCACTGACCGCGGGGCTGTAATCCCTGCACTGACCGCGGGGCTGTAATCCCTGCACTGATCGCGGGGCTGTAATCCCTGCACTGATCGCGGGGCTGTAATCCCTGCACTGACCGCGGGGCTGTAATCTCTGCACTGACCGCGGGGCTGTAATCTCTGCACTGACCGCGGGGCTGTAATCTCTGCACTGACCGCGGGGCTGTAATCTCTGCACTGACCGCGGGGCTGTAATCTCTGCACTGACCGCGGGGCTGTAATCTCTGCACTGACCGCGGGGCTGTAATCTCTGCACTGACCGCGGGGCTGTAATCTCTGCACTGACCGCGGGGCTGTAATCTCTGCACTGACCGCGGGGCTGTAATCTCTGCACTGACCGCGGGGCTGTAATCTCTGCACTGACCGCGGGGCTGTAATCTCTGCACTGACAGCGGGCTGTAATCTCTGCACTGACCGCGGGCTGTAATCTCTGCACTGACCGCGGGGCTGTAATCTCTGCACTGACCGCGGGGCTGTAATCTCTGCACTGACCGCGGGCTGTAATCTCTGCACTGACCGCGGGGCTGTAATCTCTGCACTGACCGCGGGCTGTAATCTCTGCACTGACCGCGGGGCTGTAATCCCTGCACTGATCGCGGGGCTGTAATCTCTGCACTGACCGCGGGCTGTAATCTCTGCACTGACCGCGGGCTGTAATCTCTGCACTGACCGCGGGGCTGTAATCTCTGCACTGACCGCGGGGCTGTAATCTCTGCACTAACAGCGGGCTGTAATCTCTGCACTGACCGCGGGCTGTAATCTCTGCACTGACCACAGGTCATACTCACTGATGTCCTCTTTGGGGAGGATCTTCTGCAGTAACTTTGTGGTCCTTGCCGGGTGTGATATGGGATTTTATCTCCCCTGCATCTGTGGAGCGGTGCACGTCTGCAGCTCACGTGAAGTAGTTGCATGTTTTCTTGCCCAGATAATACAGGAATCTGGCATCAGTAAGCCGCGGGTCAGAGGGTCAGTGCCCCCCGTATGATTCAGCGCCTCCCACCCTGCACAATGTGCGCCAGATGTGCTGAGTGTATAATGAAGTGTAATATGTCTGTCCGTAGTACAAGAGGAAGACGTGTAATCTGCTGGGATCAGACGGGAGTAGTAATCACATGCGGACAGGAGCCTGCAGGGGCGCCGGGATTAATCTGTGCTATTACCAATGATCTGTGATATATTGTGCTTTATCATCACATAACTCAGCATGTTCCATCACATCCATACATGTCACACCCGCTACACCCTCATAGAAAGCAAGCAGCTCCATATATTGTTTTATATCAACCTGTATATATCATCTACTACTGCTGACTGCATATATGTGTGGTATGGACTACCATCTACTACTGCTGACTACATATATGTGTGGCATGGAGTATCTTCTACTACATGTGATTACATGTATGTGTGGCATGGACTATCTTCTACTGCATGTGATTACATGTATGTGTGGCATGGACTATCTTCTACTGCATGTGATTACATGTATGTGTGGCATGGACTATCTTCTACTACATGTGATTACATGTATGTGTGGCATGGGCTGTCTTCTACTGCATGTGATTACATGTATGTGTGGCATGGAGTATCTTCTACTACATGTGATTACATGTATGTGTGGCATGGACTATCTTCTACTGCATGTGATTACATGTATGTGTGGCATGGACTATCTTCTACTGCATGTGATTACATGTATGTGTGGCATGGACTATCTTCTACTACATGTGATTACATGTATGTGTGGCATGGGCTGTCTTCTACTGCATGTGATTACATGTATGTGTGGTATGGACTATCTTCTACTGCATGTGATTACATGTATGTGTGGTATGGACTATCTTCTACTGCATGTGATTACATGTATGTATGGCATGGAGTATCTTCTACTGCATGTGATTACATGTATGTGTGGCATGGACTATCTTCTACTACATGTGATTACATGTATGTGTGGCATGGACTATCTTCTACTGCATGTGATTACATGTATGTGTGGCATGGACTATCTTCTACTGCATGTGATTACATGTATGTGTGGCATGGACTATCTTCTATTACATGTGATTACAAGTATGTGTGGCATGGACTATCTTCTACTACATGTGATTACATGCATGTGTGGCATGGGCTGTCTTCTACTGCATGTGATTACATGTATGTGTGGTATGGACTATCTTCTACTGCATGTGATTACATGTATGTGTGGTATGGACTATCTTCTACTGCATGTGATTACATGTATGTGTGGCATGGACTATCTTCTACTACATGTGATTACATGTATGTGTGGTATGGACTATCTTCTACTGCATGTGATTACATGTATGTGTGGTATGGACTATCTTCTACTGCATGTAATTACATATATGTGTGGCATGGACTATCTTCTACTACATGTGATTACATGTATGTGTGGACTATCTTCTACTGCATGTGATTACATGTATGTGTGGTATGGACTATCTTCTACTGCATGTAATTACATATATGTGTGGCATGGACTATCTTCTACTACATGTGATTAGATGTATGTGTGGTATGAAGTATCTTCTATTGCATGTGATTACATGTATGTGTGGTATGGACTATCTTCTCCTACATGTGATTACATGTATGTGCATGTGCGCCGGTGCATCAGCTGGCACACCAGCAGCAGAGGAGAAGACACCGGACAGGTAAGCAGGGGCCACCAGCCGGACACCAGATCGAACTCCACTGCGGGAATCCCGCATGCGGGTTCTAACACGCCCATGTGCAGGCGGCCTAAGAACACCTGAATATTTCTAGTTATTGTTTACATTCACACAGTAGAAGTCCAGTAAATAACATAAAATGGTTCAAGGGTAAGTAAAAAACATAAATATATTATGACATTTTAATCTGAAATGCAACAAAAGTCTGAATTCATGATTTTAACCCAAGGGCTTTTCTCAGGGAACACATTAAGGAGGGCTGCTCTGCAGCACAGAAAGCAAATATGGTTTGAAGTTGGCTGCAAACTATTCCTACAGGTGTCTCAGCTTTTGTAGATGACTCTCAAACCCTCTGATTCTATATAAGCAGTGTTGGAACAGACGGCATTACAGCATCCTCCAGGGCCGGATGCGGACAGTTTTCATCTTTGGGACGGAGAACATTGTTATCATAATGGCAAGAAAAAGGCAATTAACCAAAGAAGGCAGACAGATTTATACCCTTAGAAGTGTGGGAGTGGTAGTCAGTACAGTGTCCTATACCATCACAAGGCACTTGGAAACCGGAGAAAACTCTGACAGGAAGAGGTCTGACAGACACTACAACATCACATGACAAGTTTTTGAAAATGAAGAGTTTGCATGACCGGCTCCTCGCAGCACAAGCCTCTAAGCACAGCTTAATGCAGCAAGAAGTAAGCAAACTTCCATTGGAACGGTGAAGAGAAGACTTCTGTCTGCAGGTCCGACCAGTGGAGCGTCAGCAAGAAAGGCACTGCTAAGATTGCATAATAAATTTAAAAAGCCTTGCTGTGTGGAGCAGCACCTCCAGTCGACTAGTAAAGAGTGCAAGAAGGTCTTATGGACTGATGGGTCATCTTTGGTTCATCATGCAGGGTTTTTGTACGCTGTCAAGTAGGTGAAAGGTTCCTGAGTGACACAAACAAGTATGGAGGAGGAAACGTGATGCTCTGTGGCTCTTTTCCTGGATCCAGAATTGACAACTAGCACAGGGTGACTGGCACACCGGACAAAAATGGCTGCCACAGCAGTTTGATTTGCCATGCAGTCCCCTGTGGTGTGCGCCTAGTTGGTCAGGAGTTCATATTACAGCAAGACAATGATCCAAAACATACTTCTAGGCTATGTCACAACTGCTTAAGAAGACAAGAAGCCGGTGAGCTTCAAAAAAATGCACTGGCTTGTAGAGCCTCATTGAGCTTGTTGGGAATGAATCGGACAGAAAGGTAAGTGCAATCTAAGCGCAGCAGATTTGTGGGAACTTCTGAACAATATTTGCATGCATTTGTAGAAAGAACGCCTCAATGGTGTAAAGCTGTTCTATCAGCCAGAGGGGCGACTGTGAAATTCCAATTTGGTGAAACAAAGTAACTCCATTATTTTAATGTATCTTAACTTGTTGATTTGTTCTCTACTTTCTTTTTAGGCTGGGTTCTCACAGAGCGGAAACCAGCTGGAAATCTTGTAGTTTTGCCGCAGCGAAAAACCGCAAGATTTCCGCTAGGAAAGCGCAGCGAAAAACCCGCAGCACTTAGCCGCGGGTTTTGGAGCAGCTTAGCTGCATGCTTGTCCGTCCCATAAAGGAGAGCATGGCCGCAACAGGAAGAAAAATAGACATGCTGCGGCTGGGGAATCCGCGCCACAGCACCAGCTTCTGCCGGCTTTGCGGCAACAGATTGGCCGTCCTATGTGGACGAGATTTTTGACAAATCGCGCCCACATGGCAGGCTTATCCCAGGATTAGCGGCCGCACCGAAATTGCACAAAGAATTTCTGCAGCAAATCCACCCTGTGTGAACCGAGCCTTACAGCACATCAGAGACATCACACTGCAAATATCAATACAACGGGAAACACAGAGGTGTTCTAAAACTATTGATTGCTAGTGAAAGTGTGGTATGGGCTACCTTCTAATACACGTGATTACATGTGTGTGCGGTATGGGCTACCTTCTAATACACGTGATTACATGTGTGTGCGGTATGGACTACCTTCTAATACACGTGATTACATGTGTGTGCGGTATGGGCTACCTTCTAATACACGTGATTACATGTGTGTGCGGTATGGACTACCTTCTAATACACGTGATTACATGTGTGTGCGGTATGCACTACCTTCTAATACACGTGATTACATGTGTGTGCGGTATGGACTACCTTCTAATAAACATGATTACATGTGTGTGCGGTATGGACTACCTACTAATACACGTGATTACATGTGTGTGCAGTATGGACAACCTTCTAATAAACATGATTAAATGTGTGTGCGGTATGGACTACCTACTAATACACGTGATTACATGTGTGTGCGGTATGGACTACCTACTAATACACGTGATTACATGTGTGTGCGGTATGGGCTACCTTCTAATACACGTGATTACATGTGTGTGCGGTATGGACTACCTTCTAATACACGTGATTACATGTGTGTGCGGTATGGACTACCTTCTAATACACGTGATTACATGTGTGTGCGGTATGGACTACCTTCTAATACACGTGATTATATGTGTGTGCAGTATGGACTACCTTCTAATACACGTAATTACATGTGCGTGCGGTATGGACTACCTACTAATACACATGATTACATGTGTGTGCGGTATGGACTACCTTCTAATACACGTGATTACATGTGTGTGCGGTATGGACTACCTACTAATACACATGATTACATGTGTGTGCGGTATGCACTACCTTCTAATACACGTGATTACATGTGTGTGCGGTATGGACTACCTTCTAATACACGTGATTACATGTGTGTGCGGTATGGACTACCTTCTAATACACGTGATTACATGTGTGTGCGGTATGGACTACCTTCTAATACACGTGATTACATGCATGTGTGGTATGGACTACCTTCTAATACACGCGATTACATGTGTGTGCGGTATGGACTACCGTCTAATACACGTGATTACATGTGTGTGCGGTATGGACTACCATCTAATACACGTGATTACATGTGTGTGCGGCATGGACTACCTTCTAATACACGTGATTACATGTGTGTGCGGTATGGACTACCTACTAATACACATGATTACATGCATGTGTGGTATGGACTACCTTCTAGTACATGTGATTACATGTGTGTGCGGTATGCACTACCTTCTAATACACACGATTACATGTGTGTGCGGTATGGACTACCGTCTAATACACGTGATTACATGTGTGTGCGGTATGGACTACCGTCTAATACACGTGATTACATTTGTGTGCGGCATGGACTACCTTCTAATACACGTGATTACATGTGTGTGCAGTATGGACTACCTACTAATACACATAATTACATGTGTGTGCAGTATGGACTACCTTCTAATACACATGATTACATGTGTGTGCGGTATGGACTACCTTCGAGTACATATGATTACATGTGTGTGCGGTATGCACTACCTTCTAATACACGTGATTACATGTGTGTGCGGTATGGACTACCTTCGAGTACATGTGATTACAAGTGTGTGCGGTATGCACTACCTTCTAATACACGTGATTACAAGTGTGTGCGGTATGCACTACCTTCTAATACACGTGATTACATGTGTGTGCTGTATGGACTACCTTCGAGTACATGTGATTACATGTATGTGCAGTATGGACCATCTTCCAGTACACGTGATTACATGTATGTGTGGTATGGACTATATTCTAGTATAATTATTACATGTATGTGCGGTATGGACTGCCTTCTAGTGCATGTGATTACATGTGTCTGAGGTATGGACTTTATTACACTACACTCGATTAGATGTGAGATATGAACTACCTTCCAGTACACGTGATTACATGTATGTGCAGTGTGGTGGCCTAGTATATATCAGTCATGAGGAGTGCTGTTACACGCTTGCTGTAATATCCACCTCCTCTTCTAATTAGATGCATTCCTAAAGTGTTAATACCAGGGCCATAAAACACCCATGTAATGGTCATGGATGGTGACGTTATACGTCAGGTTTGGGCCGGGCACTTCCCTCGTGATCTGTAGGAGCCCCTATAATTGGGTTATGGGGACAGCAAAAAAAACTGGGTAATTATAATTCCCTATGTTCGCCACTTCTCAACTAACGAGCCGCATCCAACACTCCAACCCAAGGCACACAGACCCAGGAGCCGCTCTGGCTGTATGGTGATGGACTGGGGTCTACTACCTGCCACTGGGCTCCACAAACAGATTACTCTCAACACTTTGTGTGCAGTCCGTGCGTCAGGGAGACCCCCAGATACGGGAGACACCCCCCCCCCCCCCCACGGGAGACCCCCCCCCCCCCACGTCACACAGCAGGTCACTTACATTAGGTGGCTGTCCTTCCACTGCTCAGAGCTGCGTTCTGCTATGACGCTGGTCAGAACTTCAGAACTGGATGGCATACCAATTCTCACACCGTTCCAAGCCACAAGGAGCCAATGTCACTGCCGGGAAAACACAGCCAGTTAGTAACATCCACGGGAGTAGACTGAGCCATGCAGGACCCACAATTTACCTGGATCTCCTGAGTCTAGAGAGCCATGCGGGACCCCCAATGTGCCCCAGTGTTCTGAGTCTGCAAGGCCATGCTGCACCACCTTGGCCTAACCTTAGAGAGCAGCATATGTCCAAGACCTAGGGAACAGCGCATGACCCCGAGACTAGGGAGCGGCGCACAACCCCGAGTCTAGGGAGCAGCGCCCGACCCAGAGTCTAGGGAGCAGTACATGACCCCGAGTCTAGGGAGCAGCGCCCGACCCTGAGTACCCCGTTGTCTAGGCCTCGGGAGCAGGACCCCAAGTACCCTGTCTTCTACATCCGGACCCCAAGTACCCTGTCTTCTACATCCGGACCCCAAGTACCCTCTCTTCTGCCCTATAGCTCTGTCCCCACAGAGCAGTGCTGGAGCGCCGCGGACCCCCGTGTACACCCTGCAGCAACAGGACTCACTGAGAGCCAGCAGTCGTGCCACGGGCAGAGCGAGCCGCCATCCTCCGCACACTGGGGCATTGTGGCTACTTGCACACTTGACAGTAAGTTATGAGTCCTTTGTGAGCTGAAGGGAAGGAAAACAGAGATCGGAATTTGGCAGAACGCTCCTGTCTGTGGAACCTGCAGCTTTTCTCCCCCTTTGGTGGAAACAATCGGGCATTGTCGAAAAAGAGAAAGGCAAGTGTGACAGATGAAATATAGTGAGGCCCCTCGTAGGAAAACAGTAAACAAAAGCAGCATTCAGCGCCAATCCCTATAGATAGCACAGCGCTCCACAAACACCACCGGCCATTCTCCCACACTTCCACTTAACCCCTGCAGTGCCACTGCGAAGGGTTAACTGTGACCGGAGGAAGAGAAGAGGACGCCAACCACAGACTATCGCGCTCTTCTTAGAGAAACGAGATACAATAAGTAGCTAAAAGAGACTCGAAGTGAAAGACAAGCCAAGAGAAGTGTCATTGTCTACTATAAAGAGCTAATTCTGTGCGCGGCAGGAAGACTCGGACACTGGAGACCGCTCTATACAAATATGAAAGGACGGAAGCCATTGCTGGGGATCTCGCTCTCCCTGCAGCCCGTCCTCAGTGAGGTCATTGCTGGCAGGTCCTCCGGCGGCGCCGGACATCTGGACGGACGGCGAACACTGGACCATTTTCTTTCAATCTCTATTCAGATCCCTTTGTCCGTTGCTGGAGAGTTTGCAGCGCGGCGGCCGACGCGGATTCACCGCCATCTTCCGCTATGGTGACTACAATGTAGCAAACTCTAAAAGTAAAAACCTGCGTCACGGACCGGTCGCCATTCTGCATTTGTACTGGCGTTTTATACTTTGTGGCATTTTGTACGAGAATTTCTCCTGTCTTTGCAGAGAAACCTCCAGAAAGAAAACACCCCCAGGGCCGTATTTACAGCAGCGAGCGCTATATCGGACTTTTAGCGCATTCTTAGGCGGTCTATACACACGGCCCAAAAAATGTGTGCATTGCAAGAAACATAAAACTCACATGAAAGTCCAACACAAAGGCGCCTGCCCGCGGACAAACCCTCCGAGAGCCGGAAAAACACCGCAGTCCCCAAAGAATATTACATACACGTCCGGCTGCACGAGGGAAACCGCATCCAAACGCCGTGCGCCATTCAGGCTTGGGGGCGGTTCACATTACATTTGTGCCATCTGCTTAATACAAACCAGTAAGATATAATCGCTCCAGGCGTTGGTGAAATGTCGTACAGAGGCGCCAACTTGGGACCTGCCTTATATTTGCGCATATTGCGCCTCACAAGAACACGTACGATCGACGCAAACTAATTTTTACCTTACAGTCAACAGCAAACGCATGGAAACCCGAAGCTGCGCGGCCGCACGATCCACGGAAGCTGTTTTGTTCTCGGATGTTTAAAGTAGAATATAAACCTCTGTACATACGTTCATGCACGCTTGAGGTATACACGGACCGTACAGCGTTACGGCGTCGGCCGCTGTAGCCCGTGGGCGTGGCTTTACACCTAATAACGGGATATTCACCAACAGAGTCACTGCGCAACTGCAAGGAGATACAAGGCATTCATGCGGACGTTCACATTGGCTCTATTTTACTTGGGCGGGCATTTTTAACGCACGTAACCATGGAAACTATAAACATTAATTTAAAAAAACAGAAAAGGAAATTTTTTATTTATTTTTTTAAAAATCACACAAAAAACAAGTGCAAAACAGATGAAAGTCACCAAAAAGCAGGAAAATCAAACAAAAATCAGACCGATTTTTTGGGGACTGAAAAGTAAAGCGCCGTGTGCGGCCTCGGGGCTCATTCACACCAGCGTATTTACACGTATAAAAAAAGTCGCACATAAAACGTGACTTTGCGAAGAATTGGATTTCAATTTCTTCATTCAGACAAACGTTTTCAATGCAAAATATTTATAGAAGGAAAAAAAAGACCAATCCGTTCGTCTTCAGTCGTGTTTTCTACGGCGCGTGAAGAGATCGGTCTTGCTGCGATACGCAGCAAGCTCCCATAGATTTCCATGGCAGCCGGAACGGAGGGAGGCAGAGGAGTTGCCCTGCGGACAACGCTGCGAAGACACGCTGGCCGGCCCTAATTGTAATTCCCATCATTTTCATCCAATGGTTGCTCGCCATGGCTTCAGCGTATTCGTTACCATGCAGCAGCGCCCGTGTGAAGGACTTAAATGTGCGGACTAAGATCAGGACACGGTCGGGTCACAAATTCATTTATGCGATATACGGTGCGTACGGGCGAACGTATGAATGCCTGCGGTCGTGTGAAGGAGCCCTCAGGCCTCATTAATGCGGGCGACAGCGTATTCACAACTCGCCTATTCATGGTATATTTGACACAAGAAGAGACCCCTGACTGTCTGCACCAATCGGCAGCGAGCGGCGTCACGCATATTCTTGGTTCCGTTCACTTCTGTGAACTATTTCTATAAAACAAAAATCGGACATTCTTTTCTTTTTCTTTTTTTGAAAATCACAGTAACTCCCCCCCCCCCCCCCCCCCCTGTGCTAAACCGTCTGCTGGTGACCCTGCGTGATAGGAGAATATACCGCGTGCCGCAGAGAGGGGAGCGCGGACCAACGCAGCAGAGATCTACAAGGTGGCAATCTATCCCGGAGCGGCTCTTTGCCCGGTTACAGGTTGGGGGGGGGGGGGGGGTCGCAGTATACAGGTGGCGGGGTCCCCGCCCGCTGCGGCTCTACTTCATGGGTGATGTTTCTTCCACAGCGATGTTGTGAGGCAGTAACATTGCATCATCTCCCGTTTTTCTGCAGAAATCTCGCAAATTATTTCCAATGTGCAAAAAATAAATAAAAGACTGGCACTGGCGTGTGCATGGGCAATTATAATGCCATGTTCAGTGAGGCAAACTGCATCCCACTGGTATGCAGGACCGCATGCACACCGGCCGCTCCAGGCCTCTCACCTGTGTAAAGACTACAGAACTGTCAGGACATGCTGGGAGTTGTAGTCTTACAGCAGGGAACATGAGAAAGGATGGGTCACTCCAGAACATGAAGTCCCAGGCGAGTCTCCACAGGATGAAGGGGAGGGACTTGTAGGTTGTATAGCGCCAACTTATTGCACAGCGCTTTTAGGCCATTTTGTTTATTACCCCCCAGCAAGAAAAAAGGAGCGAAGTGCAGAGAGAACCCCGATAACTCGCGAGCGCCACTGCCCTGCAATGAGTGATTGTCCTGGCGGCAGTTTTGCTGCGAGTCTAGAGGGACCCCAGTAATAAGTGTGAGGTCATGCTCAGCAGCGCTCCTCTCCAGGGGTGGCTCAGGAGCAGCGCTCCGCATTCCACGTCAGCCTGATTGAGTGTCTATGCGTTCGCCAGATGCCAATTGTTCGGGGCTATGAGTGACGTGATGGCGCAGACACGACTCAAAACCATATGTGTTCAGCCAGTTCAGTAATTGTTCAAGAAGGACCACAAGGCAATAAAGTCCCACTTAGGATCGAATGACACAGGCCTTGCACATCGTTTGGAAAACATGAAGCGAGTGCTTGTGCTACACCCATGTGCAGCCATCGTCAGTCTGGACGCCGGTCAAGCCGCACCTCGGGCTCCGGGAGGAGAACAATAGAGATTTCTGTAGGCAGAGGATGCTAAATACCAGCAGGTAATATCCGAGCCGCGCAGCGCCGTCCGCCCGCAGCCAGCGCCGCCTAATGCTGCCCCAGTAATTGATGTCAATGCCTTTGGCCTTTCTTAAGTCAACATTAAGTTGCGAGGAAGAGAAAGGTTTTTCCTCCTTGATTATACAAAGTTTCACATTGTGGTTTGCAGAAGGTCAGAACTCCCTGTATATTAAATCCGATGAAAAGGTGAACCGTGATTATTGGTGGAGGCCCGCGCTCCGAGCGTCCTCTGCTGTGTACATTACACGGATTACACCCCAGTCAATTATAGCAGCTGAAATGTCCCTTATTACCAGAGGCTATAGGACGGCTATTCAGACATCACGGGACGAGCGGACCCCCAACTGCTGCAGCGGGGACTAGGAATCCGCAGGAAGCCTGGACTGGGCGCCGCTGTCACCTCTCCTATAGGTAGCAGCAGACATAAATGCTGCAAACCTGCGGTACACCGGGCATGAAGCGGGTCTATAAATCTGCATCAGGTCCAGAGATGAACGCTGATAGGTTCTACTGTAGTTGCAGGTCTTTAGTCAAGACTCTGCACTAAAACTGCACCAAATATGTGTGAAGGGGGTCGAACAAGTTAACTGTTCTCTCTATATACTCGATTAGAGAATCCTGAAGTAACACAGGGGGCGCTCTATTCAGGACCCCTATGTCTTGGAGATTTAAAGGAGATGTCCCGAGGCAGCAAGTGGGTCTATACACTTCTGTATGGCCATAATAATGCACTTTGTAATGTACATTGTGCATTAATTATGAGCCATACAGAAGTTATCAAAAGTTTTATACTTACCTGCTCCGTTGCTGGCGTCCTCGTCTCCATGGAGCCGACTAATTTTTGGCCTCCGATGGCCAAATTAGCCGCGCTTGCGCAGTCCGGGTCTTCTGCAGTCTTCTATGGGGCTCCGTGTAGCTCCGTGTAGCTCCGCCCCGTCACGTGCCGATTCCAGCCAATCAGGAGGCTGGAATCGGCAGTGGACCGCACAGAAGAGCTGCGGTCCACGGAGGAAGAGGCCATCTTCAGCGGTGAGTAGAGAAGTCACCGGAGCGCGGGGATTAAGGTAAGCGCTCCGGTGAGCTTTCTTTACCTCCCTGCATCGGGGTTGTCTCGCGCCGAACGGGGGGGGGGTTGAAAAAAAAAAAAACCCGTTTCGGCGCGGGACAACCCCTTTAATTCAATGAAAAAGATGGAATACCACATTTCACCTGCAGGGGCACTGCATAAACACTGAGCAGAGAGTAGAGCTCATCACTCAGCAGGAGGTGCTTCTAAAAATTAGGGTCTATGCAAAAAGGAGAATCCCTTTAACCACGACTGCAGATAGCTCCATAGTGTGACCGCTCTTACAGTAGGG
Source organism: Eleutherodactylus coqui (assembly GCF_035609145.1). Lineage (NCBI taxonomy): Eukaryota > Metazoa > Chordata > Amphibia > Anura > Eleutherodactylidae > Eleutherodactylus > Eleutherodactylus coqui. The sequence goes on along the minus strand of NC_089847.1, from coordinate 140,204,105 downwards.
CTCCATAGTGTGACCGCTCTTACAGTAGAGGCTCCATAGTGTGACCGCTCTTACAGTAGAGCTCCATAGTGTGACCGCTCTTACAGTAGAGGCTCCATAGTGTGACCGCTATTACAGTAGAGCTCCATAGTATGACCGCTCTTACAGTAGAGGCTCCATAGTGTGACCGCTCTTACAGTAGAGCTCCATAGTGTGACCGCTCTTACAGTAGAGGCTCCATAGTGTGACCGCTCTTACAGTAGGGGCTCCATAGTGTGACCGCTCTTACAGTAGAGCTCCATAGTGTGACCGCTCTTACAGTAGAGCTCCATAGTGTGACCGCTCTTACAGTAGAGCTCCATAGTGTGACCGCTCTTACAGTAGAGCTCCATAGTGTGACCGCTCTTACAGTAGAGGCTCCATAGTGTGGCCGCTCTTACAGTAGAGGCTCCATAGTGTGACCGCTCTTACAGTAGAGCTCCATAGTGTGACCGCTCTTACAGTAGGGGCTCCATAGTGTGACCGCTCTTACAGTAGAGGCTCCATAGTGTGACCGCTCTTACAGTAGAGCTCCATAGTGTGACCGCTCTTACAGTAGAGCTCCATAGTGTGACCGCTCTTACAGTAGAGCTCCATAGTGTGACCGCTCTTACAGTAGAGGCTCCATAGTGTGACCGCTCTTACAGTAGAGCTCCATAGTGTGACCGCTCTTACAGTAGAGCTCCATAGTGTGACCGCTCTTACAGTAGAGGCTCCATAGTGTGACCGCTCTTACAGTAGAGCTCCATAGTGTGACCGCTCTTACAGTAGAGGCTCCATAGTGTGACCGCTCTTACAGTAGAGCTCCATAGTGTGACCGCTCTTACAGTAGAGCTCCATAGTGTGACCGCTCTTACAGTAGAGCTCCATAGTGTGACCGCTCTTACAGTAGAGCTCCATAGTGTGACCGCTCTTACAGTAGAGGCTCCATAGTGTGACCGCTCTTACAGTAGAGCTCCATAGTGTGACCGCTCTTACAGTAGAGAGCTCCATAGTGTGACCGCTCTTACAGTAGAGGCTCCATAGTGTGACCGCTCTTACAGTAGGGGCTCCATAGTGTGACCGCTCTTACAGTAGAGGCTCCATAGTGTGACCGCTCTTACAGTAGAGCTCCATAGTGTGACCGCTCTTACAGTAGAGCTCCATAGTGTGACCGCTATTACAGTAGAGAGCTCCATAGTGTGACCGCTCTTACAGTAGAGCTCCACAGTGTGACCGCTCTTACAGTAGAGGCTCCATAGTGTGACCGCTCTTACAGTAGAGGCTCCATAGTGTGACCGCTCTTACAGTAGAGGCTCCATAGTGTGACCGCTCTTACAGTAGAGGCTCCATAGAGTGACCGCTCTTACAGTAGAGCTCCATAGTGTGACCGCTCTTACAGTAGAGGCTCCATAGTGTGACCGCTCTTACAGTAGAGGCTCCATAGTGTGACTGTTCTTACAGTAGAGAGCTCCATAGTGTGACCGCTCTTACAGTAGACTCCATAGTGTGACCGCTCTTACAGTAGAGGCTCCATAGTGTGACCGCTCTTACAGTAGAGCTCCATAGTGTGACCGCTCTTACAGTAGAGGCTCCATAGTGTGACCGCTCTTACAGTAGAGGCTCCATAGTGTGACCGCTCTTACAGTAGGGGCTCCATAGTGTGACCGCTCTTACAGTAGAGCTCCATAGTGTGACCGCTATTACAGTAGGGGCTCCATAGTGTGACCGCTCTTACAGTAGAGCTCCATAGTGTGACCGCTCTTACAGTAGAGGCTCCATAGTGTGACCGCTCTTACAGTAGAGGCTCCATAGTGTGACCGCTCTTACAGTAGAGGCTCCATAGTGTGACCGCTCTTACAGTAGAGGCTCCATAGTGTGACCGCTCTTACAGTAGAGCTCCATAGTGTGACCGCTCTTACAGTAGAGCTCCATAGTGTGACCGCTCTTACAGTAGAGGCTCCATAGTGTGACCGCTCTTACAGTAGAGGCTCCATAGTGTGACCGCTCTTACAGTAGAGGCTCCATGGTGTGACCGCTCTTACAGTAGAGGCACCATAGTGTGACCGCTCTTACAGTAGAGCTCCATAGTGTGACCGCTCTTACAGTAGAGGCTCCATAGTGTGACCGCTCTTACAGAAGAGGCTGCATAGTGTGACCGCTCTTACAGTAGAGGCTCCAAAGTGTGACCGCTCTTACAGTAGAGGCTCCATAGTGTGACCGCTCTTACAGTAGAGGCTCCATAGTGTGACCGCTTTTACAGTAGAGGCTCCATAGTGTGACCGCTCTTACAGTAGAGGCTCCATAGTGTGACCGCTCTTACAGTAGAGGCTCCATAGTGTGACCGCTTTTACAGTAGAGGCTCCATAGTGTGACCGCTCTTACAGTAGAGGCTCCATGGTGTGACCGCTCTTACAGTAGAGGCACCATAGTGTGACCGCTCTTACAGTAGAGGCTCCATAGTGTGACCGCTCTTACAGTAGAGCTCCATAGTGTGACCGCTCTTACAGTAGAGGCTTCATAGTGTGACCGCTCTTACAGTAGAGGCTCCATAGTGTGACCGCTCTTACAGTAGAGGCTCCATAGTGTGACCGCTCTTACAGTAGAGGCTCCATAGTGTGACCGCTCTTACAGTAGAGGCTCCATAGTGTGACCGCTCTTACAGTAGAGAGCTCCATAGTGTGACCGCTCTTACAGTAGAGCTCCATAGTGTGACCGCTCTTACAGTAGGGGCTCCATAGTGTGACCGCTCTTACAGTAAAGGCTCCATAGTGTGACCGCTCTTACAGTAGAGGCTCCATAGTGTGACCGCTCTTACAGTAGAGGCTCCATAGTGTGACCGCTCTTACAGTAGAGGCTCCATAGTGTGACCGCTCTTGCAGTAGAGCTCTATAGTGTGACCGCTCTTACAGTAGAGGCTCCATAGTGTGACCGCTCTTACAGTAGAGGCTCCATAGTGTGACCGCTCTTACAGTAGAGGCTCCATAGTGTGACCGCTCTTACAGTAGAGAGCTCCATAGTGTGACCGCTTTTACAGTAGAGAGCTCCATAGTGTGACCGCTCTTACAGTAGAGAGCTCCATAGTGTGACCGCTCTTACAGTAGGGGCTCCATAGTGTGACCGCTCTTACAGTAGAGAGCTCCATAGTGTGACCGCTCTTACAGTAGAGGCTCCATAGTGTGACGGCTCTTACAGTAGAGAGCTCCATAGTGTGACCGCTCTTACAGTAGGGGCTCCATAGTGTGACCGCTCTTACAGTAGAGAGCTCCATAGTGTGACTGCTCTTACAGTAGAGGCTCCATAGTGTGACCGCTCTTACAGTAGAGGCTCCATAGTGTGACCGCTCTTACAGTAGAGCTCCATAGTGTGACCGCTCTTACAGTAGAGGCTCCATAGTGTGACCGCTCTTACAGTAGAGACTCCATAGTGTGACCGCTCTTACAGTAGAGCTCCATAGTGTGACCGCTCTTACAGTAGAGGCTCCATAGTGTGACCGCTCTTACAGTAGAGCTCCATAGTGTGACCGCTCTTACAGTAGAGGCTCCATAGTGTGACCGCTCTTACAGTAGAGGCTCCATAGTGTGACCGCTCTTACAGTAGAGGCTCCATAGTGTGACCGCTCTTACAGTAGAGCTTCATAGTGTGACCGCTCTTACAGTAGAGGCTCCATAGTGTGACCGCTCTTACAGTAGAGGCTCCATAGTGTGACCGCTCTTACAGTAGAGCTCCATAGTGTGACCGCTCTTACAGTAGAGCTCCATAGTGTGACCGCTCTTACAGTAGAGCTCCATAGTGTGACCGCTCTTACAGTAGAGCTCCATAGTGTGACCGCTCTTACAGTAGGGGCTCCATAGTGTGACGGCTCTTACAGTAGAGCTCCATAGTGTGACCGCTCTTACAGTAGAGGCTCCATAGTGTGACCGCTCTTACAGTAGGGCTCCATAGTGTGACCGCTCTTACAGTAGAGCTCCATAGTGTGACCGCTCTTACAGTAGAGCTCCATAGTGTGACCGCTCTTACAGTAGAGAGCTCCATAGTGTGACCGCTCTTACAGTAGGGGCTCCATAGTGTGACCGCTCTTACAGTAGACTCCATAGTGTGACCGCTCTTACAGTAGAGGCTCCATAGTGTGACCGCTCTTACAGTAGAGGCTCCATAGTGTGACCGCTCTTACAGTAGAGGCTCCATAGTGTGACCGCTCTTACAGTAGAGGCTCCATAGTGTGACCGCTCTTACAGTAGAGGCTCCATAGTGTGACCGCTCTTACAGTAGAGCTTCATAGTGTGACCGCTCTTACAGTAGAGCTCCATAGTGTGACCGCTCTTACAGTAGAGAGCTCCATAGTGTGACCGCTCTTACAGTAGAGGGCTCCATAGTGTGACCGCTCTTACAGTAGAGCTCCATAGTGTGACCGCTCTTACAGTAGAGCTCCATAGTGTGACCGCTCTTACAGTAGAGACTCCATAGTGTGACCGCTCTTACAGTAGAGCTCCATAGTGTGACCGCTCTTACAGTAGAAGCTCCATAGTGTGACCGCTCTTACAGTAGAGCTCCATAGTGTGACCGCTCTTACAGTAGAGGCTCCATAGTGTGACCGCTCTTACAGTAGGGGCTCCATAGTGTGACCGCTCTTACAGTAGAGGCTCCATAGTGTGACCGCTCTTACAGTAGAGGCTCCATAGTGTGACCGCTCTTACAGTAGAGGCTCCATAGTGTGACCGCTCTTACAGTAGAGGCTCCATAGTGTGACCGCTCTTACAGTGGAGGCTCCATAGTGTGACCGCTCTTACAGTAGGGGCTCCATAGTGTGACGGCTCTTACAGTAGAGCTCCATAGTGTGACCGCTCTTACAGTAGAGACGTCTGTCTTGTACAGCCCCGCTGCAGTAATTGATGACAGTGGTAAGGCCGTTATCAGATTTTAGCTGATGTTTTCTGATCTTCCAGCCTTCACAGATGAAACCCTTCAGCAGACCTGAGCCGGCTGCCTGTTAGACATAATCCGTGTAATGGCCTCCCAGGCGGATGGTAACAATCAGCGGGCAGGGTAGATAAGTACCCCAGGTAGCTGAAGCCCTCCTCAGCCCTACTGACAGAATGGTGTGCACTCAGCAATGTCTGCCATTTGTCCCGTCCGGCACTTCTTCCTCCAGATTCTGACCAATGATGTAACAGAAGGTTCTCTCAGTCCTATAGAGGATGGTAGACTGCGGGCGCTGGTGGCCGACAATATCCACACGGCGCCGCGCCCAATACATATATGTCCAACTACTGGGATCAGCCAGAACGACGTATAGCTGCATCCGACTAAAGGAAATCCGGTCGTCATCCAGCTGGAAGGTCTTGTGTTTTTTTTCTGCTCCGTTCATTTAAAAAAAACAAAAAACATGCAGTAAAAGCCCGACGTGTTCAGCTGGTGGCCACGCCGGGGCGTCAGCGCTGCCCCCTGCTGTCCTACCATGGGAGCCTTGTGGATCGGCTCAATTGAATTTGTCTAGATTAGGGAATTCCCTGCAAAGATTTACAACAAGATCTGCTTCGTATTTGCATCCCATTCATCTCAATACAAAATGTGCGGCGCAGGAAGCAACGAAGTGACCCGCCACAAGTCAACGCCATCCGCGCGGGTACAAGGGCCAAGGCCATGGGCGGATCCCCAGCAGATCTGCCATAAAAAACCCGTGGCGGGGGGCTCATTCACACAGGCATAAATATGCTGCCTATTACAGGGGTATATTTTAGGAGCCTGGTAAGCAGCGAGTACAAGCCATTGATGTAAAGGGGCGACGCTCAAGTGTGGATTGTCCATGTGATTCTACAATTAATCACTGAAATGGGCCACTGAAGGGAATGGGACTGCACAAGTACGCACAATCCATGTGTATTCACTGTCCATTTGTGCAAGAATTGAATGGGGTTTTGCACAAGGAAATAGGCAGCGCCTGCGCGAATAATAATTATTAGAAGGGCCAAAATACGAAGCAAAAAGACAATTTTTTTTTAAGTGAATGCGCTGCTTTTTCATAGACCGAAATATGCCTATGCCCATGAGAACCAGACGGTAATGCAAAAGGGAAGCTGGAAGAAGATGTCTGCAGCGCCGCCTATACAGGAGACGCGATACTCTTCCTGAGCCCCTAGTCACGCGCCGGCCACAGTTAGAGAGGTGGAATCCATGTGGGAAAAACTGCCACGTATCCCACCATGTGAACAAAGCCTTCAATACAAAGATACCCAAAAGACTGCTAGAGGTGATGTTTGTACAGAGCTGTGGAAGATGCATGTGCTACATCAAGAGGAAATAGTCCGTATATAACCCTGCTGGACGGCAAGATGCAACGGACGTCTCAAGACATGTATGCAGAAGTACTTGACCAAGAGACGTCCCACTTTACGGACCTGGGTCTTATCTTCACAAATAACAAGAAACAGAATAAAACTAGAAGTAGAATATTAATAAAATGATGATGTAATAAATATCTAATAAAAACAAATATAAAATCAATGAATAATAGAAATAGAAGAAATGTTAAACTATCAACAAAATGGCGCAATGTATCAAAACAATCATAATAAACGGAACGATCAAAGGGTAAAAATAAAAAATACAAACCATATTATATACGATATGAAGATGCGCTGAATATAAAGTGATACAAGTGAGCGGATACAAGACGATCTAACAATATAAATAGTACAATGTAACAAACAACAAGGAGGGCTCTTGTCCGCAGCGCCGAGCCGCACGGAGACGGCAGGGAAGTTCCAGGTTTGCAGCGATTCTCCGTTGCTCTGGCATCTCAATAGTTAAATACAATGAACTGAATTTATTTAAATTCAGGGAAAAAAGGAACCAGAAAACGGCAGATTTGTGAGGACGAGGCGCTGACGAGTGATAATTATGCATTGGTTTTGTTCTATTTTTACCCGTGGGTCTAATGTGAGTATTTTTAGCCTCTGGGTGGACAGTTCTGACACTGCCGGGCTGACGACTGCTCCAGAGACGGCTACAAATATACAATAATCAGAAAATATCCGCCTGAGCACTCACGGCCGCCGCCACATTCTGATGGAAATTACTCAGTAATGCTCATTATTCATCACAAAATTGGGCTGCTTACACAGGATCTGCCCCGATGTACCACGGCCTGTGCTGGCACAAACCGCACAGATGGCACATGGGCAAAATCCACGTGAGACCAGAAACAAGTGGGAACTTTCTACACGTCCTACAGATACACCGATGTATTCAAAGACAGCTGGATCAGATCCTGGCAGTGTATATCAATATAATCTCTACCTTTTATACAACACTTATAGAAACTCCTATCTGGAGAGCGGTGATGTCACTGCTGTATACTATAACTGATAGCTGGAGAGCGGTGATGTCACTGCTGTATAATATAAATGTTAGCTGGAGAGCAGTGATGTCACTGCTGTATAATATAACTGATAGCTGGAGAGCGGTGATGTCACTGCTGTATAATATAACTGATAGCTGGAGAGCGGTGATGTCACTGCTGTATAATATAACTGATAGCTGGAGAGCGGTGATGTCACTGCTGTATAATATAACTGATAGCTGGAGAGCGGTGATGTCACTGCTGTATAATATAACTGATAGCTGGAGAGCGGTGATGTCACTGCTGTATAATATAACTGATAGCTGGAGAGCGGTGATGTCACTGCTGTATAATATAACTGATAGCTGGAGAGCGGTGATGTCACTGCTGTATAATTTAACTGATAGCTGGAGAGCGGTGATGTCACTGCTGTATAAAATAACGGATAGCTGGAGAGCGGTGATGTCACTGCTGTATAATATAACTGATAGCGGGAGAGCGGTGATGTCACTGCTGTATAATATAACTGATATCTTGAGAGCGGTGATGTCACTGCTGTATAATATAACTGATAGCTGGAGAGTGGTGATGTCACTGCTCTATACTATAACTGATAGCTGGAGAGCGGTGATGTCACTGCTCTATACTATAACTGATACCTGGAGAGCGGTGATGTCACTGCTGTATAATAGAACTGATAGCTGGAGAGCGGTGATGTCACTGCTGTATAATAAAACTGATATCTGGAGAGCGGTGATGTCACTGCTATATAATAAAACTGATATCTGGAGAGCGGTGATGTCACTGCTGTATAATAAAACTGATAGCGGGAGAGCGGTGATGTCACTGCTGTATAATATAACTGATATCTGGAGAGCGGTGATGTCACTGCTGTATAATATAACTGATAGCTGGAGAGCGGTGATGTCACTGCTCTATACTATAACTGATAGCTGGAGAGCGGTGATGTCACTACTCTATACTATAACTGATACCTGGAGAGCGGTGATGTCACTGCTATATAATAAAACTGATATCTGGAGAGCGGTGATGTCACTGCTGTATAATATAACTGATAGCTGGAGAGCGGTGATGTCACTGCTGTATAATATAACTGATAGCTGGAGAGCGGTGATGTCACTGCTGTATAATATAACTGATAGCTGGAGTGCGGTGATGTCACTGCTGTATAATATAACTGATAGCTAGAGGGCGGTGATGTCACTGCTGTATAATATAACTGATAGCTAGAGGGCGGTGATGTCACTGCTGTATAATATAAATGATAGTTGGAGAGTGGTGATGTCACTGCTGTATAATATAACTGATAGTTGGAGAGCAGTGATGTCACCGCTGTATGATATAGCTTACATTGAATACTCAGTCCCATTTTGAGCAACTGTGTGAGGACAAAAAGATATCAAAGAGTTGGAGAGAGTTCAAAGAAGGACACCGACATTTATGCCAGGGCTGTGGAGTTGGTAAGCTGCACTCTGACCCCTTTATAAATGGCTCTTGTATAATGATTAGTAATAACAAATGCAATGTAGTAAAACGGTGACATCAGAGTTAACGTCAAGGCTGCCAACTGTGCAGAAATTCCTGGACAGTCCGGTAAAATGGGGCACTTTTTTCCAAGTGCCCATGAAAAGAACAGATGCGCCTGTGAATGTTTGAGGCTGGTGGTATGGAGCAGGTTATTACTGGTATAATATCGGCATGCCCCATGCGGGGAACAAGTACATATCAGCTCTGACATATAAACTTGTATCATCTTTATCGTTCAGTATGGTTTTCCAATATGTCCGTAGAGCTGATAGATTTCTACTGAATCCACTGTCCTGATTAATAGCAAGTAGAAGATCTAAGCCATGACTAGAAGGATGAGGGCGATATATGGAAAAGGTAAACATAAAACATATCCAAGTGATGTGACAGACGTCACGAGGAGAAAGGAATTCGAAGAGAAACTCCTCGTATTGGGCAAAGAGCCCCAATCCAGGTGACGCTGTCCAGTCCCAGGATCTAGGCGGGCAGACACCCCCAATCCAGGTGACGCTGTCCAGTCCCAGGATCTAGGCGGGCAGACACCCCCAATCCAGGTGACGCTGTCCAGTCCCAGGATCCAGGAGGGGAGACACCCCCAATCCAGGTGACGCTGTCCGGTAGCAGATTCCAGGAGGGGAGACACCCCCAATCCAGGTGACGCTGTCCTGTTGCAGGTTCCAGGAGGGGAGACACCCCCAATCCAGGTGACGCTGTCCGGTTGCAGGTTCCAGGCGGGAAGACACCCCCAATCCAGGTGAAGCTGTCCGGTTGCAGGTTCCAGGAGGGGAGACACTCCCAATCCAGGTGACGCTGTCCAGTCCCAGGATCCAGGAGGGGAGACACCCCCAATCCAGGTGACGCTGTCCAGTCCCAGGATCCAGAAGGGGAGACACCCCCAATCCAGGTGACGCTGTCCAGTCCCAGGATCCAGAAGGGGAGACACCCCCAATCCAGGTGACGCTGTCCAGTCCCAGGATCCAGGAGGGGAGACACCCCCAATCCAGGTGACGCTGTCCGTCTGCAGGTTCCAGGAGGGGAGACACCCCCAATCCAGATGACGCAGTCCGTCTGCAGGTTCCAGGAGGGGAGACACCCCCAATCCAGATGACGCTGTCCCGTTGCAGGTTCCAGGAGGGGAGACACCCCCAATCCAGGTTACGTTGTCCAGTCCCAGGTTCCAGGAGGGGAGACACCCCCAATCCAGGTGACGCTGTCCATTCCCAGGATCCAGGAGGGGAGACACCCCCAATCCAGGTGACGCTGTCCAGTCCCAGGATCCAGGAGGGGAGACACCCCCAATCCAGGTGACGCTGTCCGTCTGCAGGTTCCAGGAGGGGAGACACCCCCAATCCAGATGACGCTGTCCGGTTGCATGTTCCAGGAGGGGAGACACCCCCAATCCATATGACGCTGTCCGGTTGCAGGTTCCAGGAGGGGAGACACCCCCAACCCAGGTGACGCTGTCCAGTTGCAGGTTCCAGGAGGGGAGACACCCCCAATCCAGGTGACGCTGTCTGGTTGCAGGTTCCAGGAGGGGAGACACCCCCAATCCAGGTGACGCTGTCCGGTTGCAGGTTCCAGGAGGGGAGACACCCCTCAATCCAGGTGACACTGTCCTGTCCCAGGATCCATGAGGGGAGACACCCGCAATCCAGGTGACGCTGTCCAGTCCCAGGATCCAGGAGGGGAGACACCCCCAATCCAGGTGACGCTGTCTGGTCGCAGGATCCAGGAGGGGAGACACCCCCAATACAGGTGACGCTGTCCGGTCCCAGGATCCAGGAGGGGAGACACCCCCAATCCAGGTGACGCTGTCCAGTCCCAGGATCCAGGAGGGGAGACACCCCCAATCCAGGTGACGCTGTCCGTCTGCAGGTTCCAGGAGGGGAGACACCCCCAATCCATATGACGCTGTCCGGTCGCAAGTTCCAGGAGGGGAGACACCCCCAATCCAGGTGACGCTGTCCGGTTGCAGGTTCCAGGAGGGGAGACACCCCCAATCCAGGTGACGCTGTCCGGTCGCAGGTTCCAGGAGGGGAGACACCCCCAATCCAGGTGACGCTGTCCCATTGCAGGTTCCAGGAGGGGAGACACCCCCAATCCAGGTGACGCTGTCCGGTTGCAGGTTCCAGGAGGGGAGACACCCCTCAATCCAGGTGACGCTGTCCAGTCCCAGGATCCAGGAGGGGAGACATCCCCAATCCAGGTGACGCTGTCCGGTTGTAGGTTCCAGGAGGGGAGACACCCCCAATCCAGGTGATGCTGTCCGGTTGTAGGTTCCAGGAAGGGAGACACCCCCAATCCAGGTGACGCTGTCCAGTCCCAGGATCCAGGAGGGGAGACACCCCCAATCCAGGTGACGCTGTCCGGTTGCAGGTTCCAGGAGGGGAGACACCCCCAATTCAGGTGACGCTGTCCGGTTGCAGGTTCCAGGAGGAGAGACACCCCCAATCCAGGTGACGCTGTCTGGTTGCAGGTTTCAGGAGGGGAGACACCCCCCAATCCAGGTGACGCTGTCCGGTCCCAGGATCCAGGAGGGGAGACACCCCCAATCCAGGTGACGCTGTCCAGTCCCAGGATCCAGGAGGGGAGACACCCCCAATACAGGTGACGCTGTCCGTCTGCAGGTTCCAGGAGGGGAGACACCCCCAATCCAGGTGACGCTGTCCAGTCCCAGGATCCAGGAGGGGAGACACCCCCAATCCAGGTGACGCTGTCCAGTCCCAGGTTCCAGGAGGGGAGACACCCCCAATACAGGTGACGCTGTCCGTCTGCAGGTTCCAGGAGGGGAGACACCCCCGCACTAACACAAGGTAAATACGGTTGAAGGCCAAGCAAATATTTGGAAGGCAGAAATAAAAGTTCCATGTCTGTACACGAGTCTCCTGAGACAAAAGAAAGTCACAGCAGATGTTCCATTCACAGAAAACACTCACAATGTGCGAAACGGCCGCCAGCGCCAGGAAACAACGCCATGTAACGGCAAGGGCATTACATTTGTTCTACTGAGTGACATCAAGTCCTCCACAGCTGCATTCACAAATCTGTCCTAAGCCCCATTTAGACACAGATTATCGCTAGAGATTCGCTATAACGATAACAGGCAGCGCTGGTTTTGCTTTTACAGACGGACGTTTTTTTACCTAACGAAAGTGGTTGGATCCTCGTTGTGTGGCGTCTGCATTGGGAACTCCCCTAAACTCGCTGGACCACTGAATGAGGTCAGTTTGACCAAACGAAAAGCAAACGGACGAATGAGGGATTTTAAGCGGACCGAATGACGAACGATGAGCGAATCTTTAATGAAAAAGTGCACGACGGGCGCAAGATGGACACGATTATTGCCTAAACAATGGCTTTCGAGCGATAATTGTTATGTCTAAATCAGCCTTTACTCTTGTCACATCCAAAACTGCACTCACAATCCTGCTGTGTCAGCATATTTTATACTCTAGTCACATCCAAGACTGCAGTCAGCAGCAATGCAAATTTTAATTAATGACAATTTTGTATAAAAGTGGTATTAAGGATTAAACACTGAAGTGCAGCGGTCAGGACAAGAGCAGCAGCTCCACGGGTCACTGTGTATTGGTAGCTCATCAGGCTGACCAGACTCCATGCTGATGCCGATTGCCAGTCTGTGAGACCACCACCCAACGTGACAGAGGTCACAGGCTTCTGATGGGGGGCCCATTATAAAGGCCTTCCTCCTCTATGACTGCGCTATCCATTGGGACTCCCGGCATTTACCAGACACGGTGTGATATGCTGTCAGTTTTCTGTGCCCGAGGCGCACCGATGTGAACAGAGCCGTAGGCGCAGGCGGCGCACAGATCACCTCAACACAACACTAACAAAACTGTTATCTTGTGTGTAGAAGTTGTTACAATGTATCCGCCGGGGCTGGAGTGGCTGCAGTCTTACAATAGACACTTTGTGTAAATCACAGTTGGCTTCCTGTCGGCTTGTAATGATGTGTTACCAACGATGTGGATGATGAATCGCAGTCACACAGCATTTACAGAGGACAAAGCAGATTTCCCGATTTTAGCCTTTTTCTACGTTTCTTCCAGCAGATCTACAGAACAAAAATGGCCGCATGGAAGGACGGACCAACGCGTGTCTGAGGCTACATTTACAAAGGCAAGTGCGATATGAGTCCGAGAAACACAGGCCAATATCGCATGCTCAGGACTCATTCCCACAGGCGTGAGCGAACGCCGGTCGCGTAAATACACTGCGTATTTACACATGCAAAAAAGACTGCAGACGGGCCCGGCGACATGCTGTGCAAATATGCGGTGAACATGCAGGTTTCCTGTTTATTCACCAAGTATTTGGGCTGCCCCATTCACTTCAATGGCCTACTGCAGTGTGTAATGCGCACCAAAAAAAAGGGAACGCAGCCTATGTTTTCACACAAACGCCCATTAAAATCAATGGGTTCCATTCACTGCCTAATATGTGGCACAATGCGATTGTTTCCAGCAAGAGAAACCAAGTAATCTTCTAGGTATGATACCTTTTAATGGCCAACAAAAATACATGATGGTCTGTAGGGGGGGGTCCTAACAGTCTGGTCTCTACTGGTGGTCTGTAGGGGGCGTCCTGAACCCGGTCACATTGTGTGCCCCGATTCTGGTCAGACGCTCCTCTCTACTGGTGGTCTGTAGGGGGCGTCCTGAGCCCGGTCACCTTGTGTGCCCCCATCCACTGGTCTCAACACCTCCTAACAGTCTGGTCAGACGCTCCTCTCTACTGGTGGTCTGTCGGGGGTCCTGAGCCCGATCACCTTGTGTGCCCCGATCCACTGATCCCAACACCTCCTAACAGTCTGGTCAGACGCTCCTCTCTACCGGTGATCTGTAGGGGGCGTCCTGAGCCCGGTCACCTTGTGTGCCCCCATCCACTGATCCCAACACCTCCTAATAGTCTGGTCAGATGCTCCTCTCTACTGGTGGTCTGTAGGGGGCGTCCTAAGCCCGGTCACCTTGTATGCCCCATCCACTGGTCCCAACACCTCCTAACAGTCTGGTCAGACGCTCCTCTCTACTGGTGGTCTGTAGGGGGCGTTCTAAGCCCGGTCACCTGGTGTGCCCTCATCCACTGGTCCCAACACCTCCTAACAGTCTGGTCAGACGCTCCTCTCTACTGGTGGTCTGTAGGGGGCGTCCTAAGCCCAGTCACCTTGTGTGCTGCCATCCACTGGTCCCCACATCTCCTAATAGTCTGGTCAGAACGGCTGGTGGGGGACAATTCATCGATACGACCATCCAGCTTTTCACACCCCAATAATGCGGCCCCCTCTGGTGAAATCTCTTCTCTGCGTTATAGAGGCGTCTAGTGGTCAACAAGCTCTACAAGCTGAAGAAGAGGTCACTACACACAAGGAGCCTCCGAGAGCCTCTTATAGGCCAAGGGGGGAACCACAAGACCGTCCATCTAATCACCACAACTCCCATCATTACAGATCTGCCTGAGATGGATCCACACGCCGGGGTCTGCAGCAATCGACGCCTTCTTCTGGGGGGGCGGGAGTGTTTTGAGTGCACTTCTGATTTTCAGGAGAGTGTGATGTAATTTATTTATTGATGCAACAGGTGATTTTCACGGATGTTCTGTGTTGCAAAGAGATTTTCTCGCAAAACGTATCGCATCTGCAGTAAAAATCGTGGGTTTAAGAGTGCGATATCCGTCTAAACGTCTCTGACTGATATTGCACTTACAATACAGATTTCCTGCCACCCAACCATCCTGCTTTTCGGGCACTGCCCTGGCATGTATGCCAAATGTCCCAACTTTAACAGTATTTGTCTCCAGGACACAGACACAATCAAATACAATGGTGGAGCACATGCCACCAGATCCCCGCACCGCCAGTCACCCGATCACTGCTGCTGTGCCACAGACAGCCCAGACTGGAGGAGACCTGCTAGGTGATCTCCTCCGTGGGAACGGGGCAAGGAGAGTTATCATTTCGGTGTGATAGGAGGGCCTGGTTACTGTATGGGGACATCACTAAGGGCACTTTGCTTGGGGGCACTGCAAGGGCATCTCTAATGTGTGGCAGCATCATACTGTCATGGGGAATTTCATGTGTTTTGGGGCACTGAGGGATCATAGTGTATGTGAGGATACTAGTGGGGCATCACTACTGTGTGGGGGGGGATACTAGTGGGGCATCACTACTGTGTGGGGGGGATACTAGTGGGGCATCACTACTGTGTGGGGGGGATACTAGTGGGGCATCACTACTGTGTGGGGGGGGGATACTAGTGGGGCATCACTACTGTGCATGTGTGGATACTAGTGGGGCATGACTACTGTGCGTGTGGGGGTTCTAGCTGGGCATCCCTACAGTGTGTGTACACTAGTGGGGCATCACTGCTGTGTGTGTGGGGGTACTAGTTGTGCAGCCATTCTTACGGTGTCGGGCACAAAAGGGCATCCTTACTATGTGTGGAGATTAGTGCTAGGTGTCACACAGGGGGCACTATAAAAGTGTGTCCATTACTGTGGGCTGCACTAAGAGGGCACTATTAACCGTGGAGGCCAAGAAGGGGGATCAGGAGGGATTGGGCGCGGCTAGAGTCATGGTGCAGAGATTGTCCCTCTTTTCCATGACAGTTGGCAGGTGTGCGATCCCCATGCTGGTTCTTGAGGTGCCGGAAGGTAATGGTGATATAAGTGATAGAATAATGCATGTATAACGCATCCGCCCATCTGGAATGCATGAGATGACTTCCTCGGGTCTGCGGAGAGTCTGTCTGATCCGACATCCAGAAGTTCTAGTGCGAGGGAATGACAAGTCGCGTATTGTGAGAGCAGAGATTACCGTCTTTATCGCTCCTTTGTTGCTCCTGGTAAACACTTCATTACATTGTAAATAAAGCCATTTTCACCCAGCGTGGTGCTGAGAACATTCACTGACAATTGAGGAGATGAGATAAGATGCTCCAGGCTACGGCGGCGCTCAACAAACGAGGAGCTACATTGTAATTACATCTGATTACTGCCAGAATATCCAACGTGGTTCTTCCGTAATGTCACATCGCACAATGTCACAATCTCCGCTGTATATTTAACAAACCAAGATCAACATTATCAGCCACCCGCAGACCGAGCCGCAAAGAGGAACAAACATCCTTTATACCCAGAGCCGTGTGGGCTGCAGGAGCCCGGGGGACACGGAGGATACAATGCAGGAGGATTCCCCAGCCGCGGCTCGCTGCTGCTTACTGACGGCTTAGCTTCTCTGCAAGACGCTGTTCACACAAGCAGAACTGCTACAGATTCTCCGCAGTGGGATCGGCTGGGGGGAAACATGCAGACGAGACTTCAAGAAACACTCTGGACCCCGGAAGGAGCTGCACCGCAGACCCCGGATGGACCTGCACCGCAGACCCCGGAAGGAGCTGCACCGCAGACCCTGGAAGGAGCTGCACCGCAAACCCCGGATGGACCTGCACCGCAGACCCCGGAAGGACCTGCACCGCAGACCCCGGAAGGACCTGCACCGCAGACCCCGGATGGACCTGCACCGCAGATCCCGGATGGACCTGCACCGCAGACCCCGGAAGGACCTGCACCGCAGACCCCGGAAGGACCTGCACCGCAGACCCCGGAAGGACCTGCACCGCAGACCCCGGAAGGACCTGCACCGCGGACCCCGGAAGGACCTGCACCGCGGACCCCGGAAGGACCTGCACCGCAGACCCCGGAAGGACCTGCACCGCAGACCCCGGAAGGACCTGCACCGCAGACCGCCACTCTGGCCGGAGGCCGCACTAAATGGATGACATTTTCACAGCCAGCAATTTTTCAAAAACCCTTTTTTGTCAGTTATTTGGAGGCAGAAGCGGTTCCCTTTGGGTTTCTGCTGCAGCCCACTAGGAGAAGATGAACCATGGTGGCTTTTTCGGGGTGGTTTTTATTCCCGTGTTTTGGATGCGTTGTTTGGGTCCGCGGTGACATGTGACACCTCTACTGCTTTCCCATAGGCTTCTCAATAGAAGGAAAAAAAACACCAAAGTCAAAAGCCATATTCAACTAAAGCTGTATTTACGTGGGCGAGTACAATACCGGAGATCGCACTCTAACCTGCGGTTTTTGCCAACGAGTGCAAGAAAAACATGTCGCAGTACACGCAATTTTCACATGAGTTGTTTCAATCGTTAAGATAAAAAAGCATGGGCGCTTGTTACATGAGAACAGGGCATCGGCGAGGAGGCCATCCTGGCCCGTCGGTGTGAGAGAAGCACTGCTCATATGAATGACACGCATGACATCCGCCATATCACACCTGAGCAGATATCGCATGTGAGAGCACTCTAGAACACCAGCAGGAAAAAACTAAAACAGACGGATTTTTTTGGTGTTTTTTGGACAGAAGCCCAAAGATCACCATTATGGGATTTTGTATTGGGAGGACATCTCTAATCATTGGACGGCATGGCAGCAGGTAGTTTGGGGCGCCCGTGCTTCTGGTCCTGACATTCCGCACACATTGGCACGATAATTGCGGTTTAATTACTGAGTTTTTGCTTCCTAGAAAGAAAATGTTGGGGGGGGGGGGGGGGGGAGTTCATGAAGTGCGGAAAGCGCGGGCCATCAGCAGCCAGTATGCGGCCGTGTCCTGAGCCGCCGCAGGGTGTGGTGGCCCGGAGGCGGTGGTGAAGCGCTGCTCCTGGCCTCATGAATGGGATCTCCTGCTGTCAGGATTTCTCATGGTTTCCACGAATATTGCAAATATTGGCATCCAGAAGCTGCAGATTTGCATCCATCATGTCGCTTTCTTATTGTATTTGCCAAGTGTTGAGGCAGCGGTGCCAGGAAATGGCTGGGGGGTGGCAATCAGCCGTGTGGGTGAAGGCGATGGCACAACTCGCTGCTTTCTTGTTTTTCCATTGGAGAGACGAGCGACGGCTCTGAAGACATCGTGCAGCAATAACAAACACACACAAGTATAAATATAGACTTAATGCTGCGCTTTGATCTCCATACCGGGCGCCCAAGGAGAAAATACATTGAATATTAATTTAGTGTGTCTAAAAGATAAGATGTGCATCAGACAGAGCGCCAGCCGCCAACCAGCCGCTGACGACCGGCAGCGCTCGCAGGTCAACATGTCATCCATGCTGGATCTATATGGTCTATCCATGAACCTGGACGGCCAACCTGTGGGGGCTGCTTCATCCTCAGAGCCTCATATCAGGGTTATAGGGGGGATACAAATAGGTTTCTCCTGTCTGAACCCTCTGCCAGCAGTGCGCGCTCCCCACAAATCCCTACCCGCGATCAGAACGCACGCCGATACTTTGTGCCTCGGCCCTGTGATTTAGGAGTAAACAGTACAGAGTCCAAATGACAGCAAACGCGATAAAAGCGAAAGAGCCGGTGATATTGGACGACTTTGCATCGTCATCCCATATAACGACGGCCACGGACCCCGAACAACACGCTAATGCCAGAGAAATACCGGAGAGTTTGCTGCACGCCGTACACTCACTCAGGGTGCCGCCAAAGACCAAAGCCATTACAGGAGGCATTAACCGGAACATACATCTTTTTAAGGCAGTGTAGTGGCCTGGATGACTATTGACGGCCCGGCTCCTGCTCTAACAGCCAGGAGAGGAGAAACCTCAGATCCGGGCAGTTTAACTCCTTACATGCTAAAATCAATTACAGCAGCATGTAAGCAGATGACAGGGGGAGGGGGCTCCTCATGTCACCCATCGGCATCCTCTAATAAGTACCAATGGGTTCCCATGGCAGCCAGAAGCGTGACAAAAGCCTCCATATCTGCTAAGTAACTCAGCCTATTAAGCCCTGCCTCCTGCAGAGTATAACAGGCTGCTGTCATAGGCTTAGTAGAATGCACTGCATTAGTAATGCAGTGTACTATCTTAGTGATTGAACGGTCACATCTTCAAGTCCTCTTCAGGGACTAAAAATCGTGTCACAAAAAGTTCAATAAAAAGTTTATTTTAAAAAAATCATACACATTTTTCCCCCACAAAAAAAAAAAAAATTTAAATTGTTAAAATACTAAAAAAAATGTTTAAAAAAATAACACATAACAGGTATCACCGCATTCATAACCACCAAGTGTCAGGTTTGGTTGCTGGGATTGGTCATTTTACAGGTTTCCAGCAGCACAGCTTTAGGGCAAATCTCCGCCGCGGAAGCCGACGCCCGGGAGCAGGAGCCGGCAGCCGAATCTCCGCGGTCAGCCTACGTGACAGATAGGCTCGATGCGGAGAATCGCGGAAATTCACAGCATGCTGTGAATTGTTGTCCGCTATCAGAGAATCGCTATGATTCTCCACTCGTGGACAGGGGAAGCGCTTTCCATAGCAACGATATGAATATCGCCGCGGGGAACGCAATTTAACAACGCCCGTGGACAGGCAGCCTTACAGGTGTGGGATTATTGAGCTGGCTGCCAACCAATCCCTACTGGTCTGCTGCACATATATACCAGCCCCTCTGTCTACAAGATGCTGGTTTCCCAACACCCTGGTGTTTGTGCTAAAGGATGTTGTTGTGTAGCTGCGCACAGCGACATGTTCTGACTGTGCAGGTGGCCGGACACGGGAGGTGAACAGTTCTGTTCAGTGTAAATGGTGTTCTGCATGGTGTACAATCCCTGTTGTGTTGGTGTGAAGTGTGTCCTGCGCTGTTTGAATCGCTTACCATCTAGGGCTAGCCAGGTACCTAGGTTCCAGCGTCCCTATTGAGGCGATCGCCCTGATTGCAGGCAAGTTTCCTGGGGTTAGTTGTCTCATTAGAGTAGGGACCCGCGATACAATGAGGACCCTTGTTGCGGGTTTGCAGGCTTAAGTGTTTTGGTCAAAACATGAACTAATATCTCATACTTTTAAAGCCATTCCATCTGGTTATGTGTTCCTGCCCGTGGGTCCAGGACGCAGTTCACTTGCTTTTGGTGCTCCGCATGTGCAGTTCTCTAGTTTACGGAGGAACTAGAAGCAACAGGATGCAAGCATCTAAAAAGCCGGTCTTTTATTCATCTGATATCTTTGCCACTCTGACCTAGGTGTCATGCGTGTTGGTTTGAAGTATTCCCCACACCTTCCCTGAAGACGGTCTGGACACCGGTTGTCCCCTGCATTTTTGAGGACCCCCTCTCCCTTTTCTTTGACAGGACCTGCAGATGTCTGATGTTCCGTGTGTTAAGGTGGGTGATACCGGACACCATTCCCTATATGTCAGTTTGGTGTCTGATTCTCTTTCCCCTTGGTGCAAGGACGCTTCCATCTGCAGACATGACAGATTCAAGTGGGGTTTCTGTCTGTCGTTTGGTGTGAACGGCGCCATGTCCTGGGTAGGTGACCAGACATTGGAGGGGAACAGTTTCCTGTTAGGCCCGTAAGGATAAGTTCTTTGCGTCCGTGCTGAGGCACCACGCGGACGTAACAAAACTATTTTGTTATCTCACATCATGATAAAATTAATTCCAGAATTGCTATTTTTCTTTTGTTTACCTCCCAAAAACCCCAACAGAAAGCGATCCAGAGATCATAGCTACGCCAAAATGGTACCAAGGGAAACGAACTCTTCTCGCAAAAAACCATCCCTCACAGAGTTCCAGTGCTAGAAAAATAAACACTTTCTAGGACTTCGAATGCGGCGATGTGGAGTCAAGTGTTTTTCTCTAAAAACATGGGGGTTTTTTGTGCTAAAGTAGTAAAAAATAAAAACATCTCTAGAAACTTATTACCGCAGTAATCGTGCCGATCAGATGAGAAAGTGATCAGATTATTTCTACCAAATAGTGAAAGCCGTAAAAACAAAACCCAAAAAGAAATGGAGGAATTTCAGGGGATTTTTCCAGTCGTTCCCCCAAAATAAAAATAAAAAAATGATAGAACACATTATATGCACCCGGGAGCGGGGCCTTTAAAATACAACTCGTCCCCAAAAACTGTCAGCGAGCTTTGGCTTTTTTTAATGCAACAATGATTGAAACTGATTGGTCCTGAAGGGGTTAAGAGTGTGATCACACATCACTGACGGCGGCAGCAGACTGAATTGGTGAAATGTGCTGCAGCTCCAAAACAAAATCTGCAGCAAATCAGCAAGGAGTGAGGGCGCCCGTCAGGGGAATCTTTGAATCACCATCATTGCAAACAATCTGTAACGAAAAGCCACAAAAAAACACCACAAAACACGCGGGTCAAAAATACAGCTTAGAAAAGACACAAAATAACGAACAATAAATCACCAGTAAGAATCTCACGCCGCATTCTGTTATATAACCGCATGGCAAGGATCAGTAAGGCAGAAGAAGCCGACACGGCATCAGACTGCAGGGGCGACTAGAACCTCAGCAGAGGGCAGGGAGATCTCCATCATGGACACTGCTAGGAAGGCAATGAGCGATACTGATGACCAGGGATGTATCCCCGACCACTGTCCGCTGCGGTCCTGGGCCCTCGGAGGATGTCCAGAGGCTCGGATACTGATGACCAGCGATATATCCCCGACCACTGTCCGCTGCGATCCCGGGCGCTCAGAGGACGTCCAGAGGCTCGGATACTGATGACCAGGGATGCATCCTCCATCACTGTCCTCTGCGGTCCCGGGCGCTCGGAGGACATCCAGAGGCTCGGATACGGATGACCAGGAATGTATCCCCCGAGCGCTGTCCACTGCGGTCCCGGGTGCTCGGAGGACGTCCAGAGGCTCGGATACTGATGAGCAGGGATGTATCCCCCGAGCGCTGTCTACTGCGGTCCAGGGTGCTCGGAGGACATCCAGAGGCTCGGATACTGATGAGCAGGGATGTATCCCCCGAGCGCTGTCTACTGCGGTCCAGGGTGCTCGGAGGACGTCCAGAGGCTCGGATACTGATGAGCAGGGATGTATCCCCCGAGCGCTGTCTACTGCGGTCCAGGGTGCTCGGAGGACGTCCAGAGGCTCGGATACTGATGACCAGGGATGTATCCCACACCACTGTCCTCTGCGGTCCCAGGCACTTAGAGGACATCTAGAGGCTCGGATACTGATGACCAGGGATGTATCCCCCATCACTGTCCTCTGCGGTCCCGGGCACTCGGAGGACGTCCAGAGGCTCGGATACTGATGAGCAGGGATGTATCTCCCACCACTGTCCTCTGCGGTCCCAGGCGCTTGGAGGACATCCAGAGGCTCGGATATTGATGACCAGGGATGTATCCCCTGACTACTGTCCTCTGCGGTCCCGGGCACTCAGAGGACATCTAGAGGCTCAGATACTGATGACCAGGCATGTATCCCCTGACCACTGTCCTCTGCGGTCCCGGGCACTCGGAGGACATGCAGAGGCTCAGATACTGATGAGCAGGGATGTATCCCCCATCACTGTCCTCTGCGGTCCCAGGCGCTTGGAGGACATCTAGAGGCTCAGATACTGATGACCAGGGGTGTATCCCCCACCACTGTCCGCTGCGGTC
This sequence comes from Eleutherodactylus coqui, assembly GCF_035609145.1. Classification (NCBI taxonomy): domain Eukaryota; kingdom Metazoa; phylum Chordata; class Amphibia; order Anura; family Eleutherodactylidae; genus Eleutherodactylus; species Eleutherodactylus coqui. The sequence continues at coordinate 140,181,764 of NC_089847.1, read as the reverse complement.
CCGGGCACTCAGAAGACATCCAGAAGCTCGGATACTGATGAGCAGGGATGTATCCCCCATCACTGTCCTCTGCGGTCCCGGGCACTCAGAGGACATCCAGAAGCTCGGATACTGATGAGCAGGGATGTAACCCCCATCACTGTCCTGTGCGGTCCCAGGCGCTTGGAGGACATCTAGAGGCTCGGATACTGATGACCAGGGGTATATCCCCCGACCGCTGTTGCTTCATTCTCTCAGTAGAAGGCCTCAACCGCGTCCGGCGTCCGGGACGGTTCACAGCACAGTTTGTAGAAGACAACAGCTCTGCCATGACAGCACTTTACTTCACTTCTTCTGGATCTACAGCTAGATGAATGGATCTTCCAGAACTTCAATCATTCTGTCCGCCCCCCCATGATGACCAGTAAGAGGGTCGTTGTGACTGAGGATTGCGTCAATTGGTTAATTGGAGGTTTTCCTTCTTCTGGATGAACACCAGGATACAAGATTACAAACAGGCCAAGCAAAACTATGTAGTAATGGGTGTAGGTACAGATGTGCCCCATAGGTGCTCTCAACCTACTATGGACCCATCACACACAGCTGGAGGACCACATACTGCCCCCTACTGACAGAAGGAGTGTATGTAGCATTGTTTGAGCAGATACACCCTGCTTCTCGCCAGCTATCCCCAGGTAATACGATAAATCGACGCAGTCCCCTACAAACCTGCTATTTATTGCGGCATCGGATATCTGAGTGAGCGCACGGCGATTATTTCAGCTATGCGCAGACATTAATACCAATTATATAAGGTTTATATTGTGTGTTCCACTTCTGTAAATGGGGGAATTCAGGTATAAGATGTTATTGTGAGTCTGGAAATATGCGCTAAATGAGGAGAGAAATCCTGCGATTTAATAACAGTGTACCGCTTAGTGGTGTTAGGAAAATTAATACATGTGCTGTTTGGTGAAGACACTGCCTAATTCCACTCGCGCACCCCATAATTACTTCAAGCATTCATTCATGGAAGAGGAATACATGTCACGTTCATCTCCGGCGAGGGACCGCGGCAAGAAGTAGCGCACATCACTGGCTCCATTAGACAAAACCAGCACTTCTGTTATTTAATGGTACCTGACAAGAGTCGCCATGGCCTCCGCAATACTCGGCTGTACAGGACTGCGGTCCACCTCCATCCATATGTCCAAAACAGGGGGTGTGTGTATGTATATATATATATATCTATATATCTCCACCTACTGTAGATCAGTCATCCATGGACCGTGTGTTACAAATCTGAAGATTGGGACATGTATCCCTATATTATATATATATTGGTCTTCATGCCCACCGGCATGCCCTGTTAAATTTCTATCACTACGTTCTGGGGATCTCTCAGTATATTGGGGTATAGAATGAATTTGCCCTCTTACAAGTGGCGCTCCCCTGTACGCTAATTCCCACCGTGACCCCGGAGTGCGGCATAAAGTCACGTGACAAGTTTTCCACAGATCCGTTTCAGTTTCATTAGATGGAAGATACAGCGATTGTCGCGACTTCCAACGAGGCCGGTCATCGATGCTAGACTCGCCGGGGTCTCACTGCCGACCGCGGGGGGGTGTCTCATGTAACGGTGTGGAAGAGTATACAGAGAATGGTGCGATCGAGGAAAACATTCAGCGAAAGGGGATCCTGTGGAAGGAAACAACTCATCACTGAAAGGGGTCGGAGGAGGATGTCAGGAATCGTTCTGACCAACAGGCTGCACAGTCAGCTGAATACAACGCTGGAGCTCCAACTAACGTGTCCGAACCCACAACTCGCCGTTCCTCCGCACGGATGGTATAACAGTGGGTGACCAGTTCCAGCGCCATTGTGTCTAAGAGAAACAGACTCCAGCGGGCAAAAAAGCGCAAAACTTGTATCACCGGAGAACATCTTCTGGTCAGATGGAGCCAGATTTCTGCTGCTGATGGGTCAGAATTTGGCGTAAGCAGCATGAATCGCTGACCCCTTCCTGTCAGACTGGTGGAGGTGTGGGGAAGGTTTTCTTTGCACACCCTGGATCCCCTGACACCTGTGGATGGGCGCCATGATGAATCACGCAGTTCTGAAGGCCACAGGTGTGCAACAAGGATCTGTTAATGGAGCAGGTGAGATGCTGCGCTGATCGGGCTTTACCTGAGTACACGGTTAGTTGTCTCTGGGACTCTCATTAGGGCCAGTATTACTATGTAAGGGGCAATTATAGGGGTCATTACTACTATTGAAGGGGTGACTCTAGGGGCCCTTATTACGGTATGATGATGATTATCCGTTCAGTCACACCCGAGCTTCGGTCACTTTATGTATGACAGCATTATTATTAGTTAAGACGCGATTACTTCTGAAGTACCATATTTCAGGGGGCCGTGTTAAACAGCAGACACAAAATTTAGGGCAGCGGCAGGAGGAAGAGTTTGTGCTGGTTGCTAAAGTTTTTTGGGGGTGCTGGAGAATTGAGGAGCCAAAGATGTCTGTGTTGCAAACTAGGCAGAAACAAGTCGTGGCGGGAGAAGTCATCATGGTGCTCTGCACTCAATAAGACTTCGGTCACAATGGCCATCACCTGTGATCACTAGATAGAACGACGGGGTACGGTCTGCAGAAAGTCTGTGTAGGAGCGGTACCTACCACTAGATGGTTACTGTATGGTCTGCAGAGCGTCTCTGTAGGAGCGGTAACTGCCACTAGATGGTTACAGTATGGTCTGCAAGGCGTCCGTGTAGGAGTGGTACCTACTGCTAGATGTTACTGTATGGTCTGCAGAGCGTCTCTGTAGTAGCGGTACCTACCACTAGATGGTTACTGTATGGTCTGCAGAGCGTCTCTGTAGTAGCGGTACCTACCACTAGATGGTTACTGTATGGTCTGCAGAGCGTCTCTGTAGGAGCGGTAACTGCCACTAGATGGTTACTGTATGGTCTGCAGAGCATCTGTGTAGGAGCGGTAACTGCCACTAGATGGTTACAGTATGGTCTGCAGAGCGTCTCTGTAGGAGCGGTAACTGCCACTAGATGGTTACTGTATGGTCTGCAGAGCATCTGTGTAGGAGCGGTAACTGCCACTAGATGGTTACAGTATGGTCTGCAAGGCGTCCGTGTAGGAGTGGTACCTACTGCTAGATGTTACTGTATGGTCTGCAGAGCGTCTCTGTAGTAGCGGTACCTACCACTAGATGGTTACTGTATGGTCTGCAGAGCGTCTCTGTAGTAGCGGTACCTACCACTAGATGTTACTGTATGGTCTGCAGAGCGTCTCTGTAGAAGCGGTACCTACCGCTAGATGGTTACTGTATGGTCTGCAGCGCGTCTCTGTAGTAGCGGTACCTACCACTAGATGGTTACTGTATGGTCTGCAGAGCGTCTCTGTAGGAGCGGTACCTACCACTAGATGGTTACTGTATGGTCTGCAGAGCGTCTCTGTAGGAGCGGTAACTGCCACTAGATGGTTACAGTATGGTCTGCAGAGCGTCTGTGTAGGAGCGGTACCTACCACTAGATGGTTACTGTATGGTCTGCAGAGCATCTGTGTAGAAGCGGTAACTGCCACTAGATGGTTACAGTATGGTCTGCAAGGCGTCCGTGTAGGAGTGGTACCTACCGCTAGATGGTTACTGTATGGTCTGCGAGGTGACTGTGGAGGAGCGGTACCTACCACTAGAATTTACTGTATGGTCTGCAGAGCATCTGTGGAAGAGCGGTACCTACCACTAGATTGCTACAGTATGGTCTGCAAGGCGTCTGTGTAGGAGCAGTACCTACCACTAGATATTACTGTATGGTGTGCAGAGCGTCTGTGTAGAAGTGGTACCTATCACTAGATGGTTACTGTATGGTCTGCGAGGTGACTGTGGGGGAGCGGTACCTACCACTAGATATTACTGTATGGTCTGCGAGGTGACTGTGGAGGAGCGGTACCTACCACTAGACATTACTGTATGGTCTGCGAGGTGACTGTGGAGGAGCGGTACCTACCACTAGATATTACTGTATGGTCTGCGAGGTGACTGTGGAGGAGCGGTACCTACCACTAGATATTACTGTATGGTCTGCGAGGTGACTGTGGAGGAGCGGTACCTACCACTAGATATTACTGTATGGTCTGCGAGGTGACTGTGGAGGAGCGGTACCTACTGCTAGATGTTATTGTATGGTCCGCAGAGCATCTGTGTAGGAGCGGTACCTACTGCTAGATGGTGGTAATATTAGCCTTTCTAGAGTGTAGTAATATCCGCCAGCATGCGGTCGCCGGGGGTCACGGTGCGGCACAGTTGTTGGTTTGGTGGTAATATAGTAGTTTGGAGCGTTTGCTCAGTAGTATTATGTAGGAACTACAGAATCCCTGCACGTGGCCTCTGGTGTCCTATGGTTACTATAGGTGTAGATCGTTTCCTCACATGCCCTCTGATGTATCTGCCGCATGTATCATCCATCTTCATACCCTCACAGCGGATACAAAGCGGCTCTCCGGCGGGTACCTGCGGTAATCACAGGCTATAATGAGCGCCATAATTGTGTGTAATTGTTCCTGCGCTCGCTGCAGACTGTTTGTTCTCTCGCTCTATCAGTAAACAGGTAATCACCATCATACAATCACTCCACGAGGAAATCACATCACGTGACCCGCGTGGCACCTGTGATTGGCTCCCGCACATTCCAAGACGTCTAATTATTAAAATGTTAATGCAGAGTTGGCATCGCAGACAAAAAGAAGCGGGATCTGCTGAGCACAATGCGGAGCCGCTCTGCTACTTAACCCCTGTCCTCCCAACTCCGCGCCCTCGGGACCGGCCCCCGGGGGCCCCACCAGTCATTGCACTTCTGTTTGCACACAAGCAGTGCTCGCTCTACACGTCACGCGGCGGATTCTCCTTCCTGATTGTATCAGGCCAAAAGGTCGATATTAAGAGTAACAGACGCCGGCGGCAGAAATAATTAGGAGCAGCTTCTAGGGGATAATTAAAGGGGAAGGAACACCGTAGGGAGGATTTATTAAGGCAATTATCCAGCTTCTCCATCATGGCATTAAATAATGCCGTAATCGTCCAACCGCGGACAGCCATGATGAGCAACGGGCGGCGCAGTCAGCGCTGGGCTCATTCACACAGGGCTGCGGGTTTTGGTCCGTCACAGACTATTCAGCGCATTCTCCATGATGCTTGTACACAGTCCCGGCCCATGTGGGTGCCTCATCATGTGGGTGCCTCTCTCATCATGTGGGTGGGTGGCTCATCATATGGGTGCCTCTCTCATCATGGGGGTGCCTCATCATGGGGGTGCCTCATACGCATCAACAAGGGACATGCTGCAGATTTTTCACGCAACCGAAATATTAAAGGAGATGTCCCGAGGCAGCAAGTGGGTCTATACACTTCTGTATGGCCATAATAATGCACTTTGTAATGTACATTGTGCATTAATTATGAGCCATACAGAAGTTATAAAAAGTTTTTTACTTACCTGCTCCGTTGCTAGCGTCCTCGTCTCCATGGTGCCGACTAATTTTTGGCCTCCGATGGCCAAATTAGCCGCGCTTGCGCAGTCCGGGTCTTCAGCAGTCTTCTATGGAGCCGCTCGTGCCGGAGAGCGGCTCCGTGTAGCTCCGCCCCGTCACGTGCCGATTCCAGCCAATCAGAAGGCTGGAATCGGCAGTGGACCGCACAGAAGAGCTGCGGTCCACGAAGACAGAGGATCCCGGTGGCCATCTTCAGCAGGTGAGTATGAAGACGCCGGACCGCCGGGATTCAGGTAAGCGCTGTGCGGGTGGTTTTTTTAACCCCTGCATCGGGGTTGTCTCGCGCCGAACGGGGGGGGGGTTTAAAAAAAAAAAAACCCGTTTCGGCGCGGGACATCTCCTTTAAGTGAAAAATTTGCACGCGTGAATAACCCCAGTGGAGTCAATGGGCTTTGTTCCCTACGTATTAAGCAGCGTACTTCCACTCGTGTGAATGATCCCTAAGTGGCGTCCACTGATCGCGCTGCAGCATCCAGCAACTGGCAATCGCGCTAATTGCGACCTCGTGCGATTGTGGCACGGCAAAGACATTTTTTACAAAAATTCCCTAGCGGTTGGATTTTGCTTGCCGGTCGCAGGCTGCATGTGCCATGCTGCGGCTCTGAAGCAGTTGTGTGCCGCACAACTCTATGTTACATCTGACCGTGGAGCGTTAGGCATCTCCTGCTGATAACCGTCCTCCGTGCTGACGGGGGCAAGAAGCTCCCAGACACCGCAGGACATCGCTCGCCCTCTTGGAGGAGCCTCTACGAGCTTGGCTGCACTTATGGCAAAAGTCTTTGTAGGACCCTTATGTGCTGCAGTCTGCCTGCAATGAGAGACCGAGCACAAACTATGTTATGACATCATCGCTTCTGGCTGCTGAGTTGTGATGTCATCACTTTAGTGTCCATCTGTTTTGGGGGTTAGCATCAGGTGGAGATGGTGACGGTGCCTAACGGCTCACACGCAGGCGGTTTGCATATTTTTGGCGCATAAATACGCAACGTATTTATGTAACCAAGCTGTGCATGCTCCCTGTGTATTGCGTTTTCGTTTTTTTTTGCACGTGTCGTGTGTATTCCCTGCGTAGTTACACAATCCGATCAATGGGCTATTTTACTACATAATAGGCACCAAATTAGGACATGCCGCTCTGAATGGCCCAATTTCAATTGATTAGGTGCAAGCAGAAGGGCCGCTCCATATATGTGCTGCATATATACAGACTGAAGGCTTTATTGTGGATGAGCCCTTAGAGGGACACATCGCCAGCTGCCTCCACAACTGCGCCAATTCCTGCCTCCAGCGCTAGCAACAAAGTTCTTACCATTTCCAGCCACAGGGGCGCTAGTTACCAATTTGACAATATATTCATAGGCTCTTCCTGCAGGTAAGTGTGCGCAGGGTCACCCTCCAGAATACCATTCAATTCAGAGACGGGAGCGGCAGAACCGCTATCCCTCTTCTATGTGATGCTTCTGCCGCCCCCGAGGGCTTCTCTGCATTGAAGCCAGCCAATGATGAACCTCTACTGCTGCAGTGACCTACCTCTACTTACCTATTGTAGGAGGTCTGTCTATAGGACAGTAAGCCGCTAGAAACCCATCTGCAGCCTGAAAAGTTTGACGGTTTTAATTTTGGCCCCTGCCTAGTGCCAAGTTGTGCAGGCGAGTTATAACCCCGGCCATGCTCTCCACACTGATACACTGGAGCAAACCCTCAGCTGTAAATATGAGGTCTGTGCAGAATGTCAGCCTCTAGATGCAAAAAATGAAGATTCCCATTCACTGACAGCATGCATACACCGATCTGAGGGTATTAGACAGTAGCAGAAGTGTTGGTCTACCACAGATGAGGCCCGTTAGGAAGACCGCCGGCCTCCCGATATACGCTGAGGTACGCTGAATCTTCAGCCTCCACCCCCAACCAAGATATCAAAAACCAGTTGGCCCTCACCAGAGATGCGTCAATATGCAGAAAGTACCAGCACCCCATCCGCCACCAATAACCCCCATCATCCTATGCCGGTCAGGGAGAGCCCGGGTCAGGCGGCGTGACGCTCCCCAGTGACTTCTTGGCAGTTTCTTTGCCTACCTGCATCGGCCATTCTGCACAGACGAGCTGGACGGCGGAGCCGGGACTCCAGGTAACAGCAGGGACTAATTGTGGCCCACGAGAATCCTGTCTTGTACGGGGTTAATCATCAACCAGCTGACTAGTTAATTTGTAATTGGCAGCTGGTTAACCCGCTGGTGCTTGAGCCAAAGTCAAGGTAATAACGAATGACGGTAAAACATCGTCTTATTATATAACAGGACTTAATATTTAACTGGCTGAAGACACTTATGTGTCATTAACAGGCAGCAATCATTGCGGAGTCCAAGAACCGAAAATAACGACCTCCTGCCAGAGGGGGAGCGCAGTACAACTCTCCCCATCATGGACATCACTACAGCATCACCAGGCCTGTAAGACCTATATACCGCCATACGTGCAACCCGTGAAGGATGCAATATATGCAAAGGCGCAGTATAGACAGACATGATGTATTCAGGGGAGCAGTATAGGAGGACACGATGTATACGGAGGAGCAGTATAGGAGGACACGATGTATACGGAGGAGCAGTATAGGAGGACACGATGTATACGGAGGAGCAGTATAGAAGGACGTGATGTATACAGGGGAGCAGTATAGAAGGACGCGATGTATACGGGGGAGCAGTATAGAAGGACGCGATGTATACGGGGGAGCAGTATAGAAGGATGCCATGTATACAGAGGAGCAGTATGGAAGGATGCCATGTATACAGAGGAGCAGTACAGAAGGATGCCATGTATACAGAGGAGCAGTATAGAAGGACGTGATGTATACAAAGGAGCAGTATAGAGGTACACGATGTATACAGAGGAGCAGTATAGAAGGACACGATGTATACAGAGGAGCAGTATAGAAGGACACGATGTATACAGAGGAGCAGTATAGAAGGACGTGATGTATACAGAGGAGCAGTATAGAAGGACACGATGTATACAGAGGAGCAGTATAGAAGGACACGATGTATACAGGGGAGCAGTATAAAAGGACACGATGTATACGGAGGAGCAGTATAGACGGACGCGATGTATACAGAGGAGCAGTATAGAAGGACGTGATGTATACAAAGGAGCAGTATAGAGGTACACGATGTATAAAGAGGAGCAGTATAGAAGGACGTGATGTATACAAAGGAGCAGTATAGAGGTACACGATGTATACAGAGGAGCAGTATAGAAGGACACGATGTATACAGAGGAGCAGTATAGAAGGACACGATGTATACAGAGGAGCAGTATAGAAGGACACAATGTATACAGGGGAGCAGTATAGAAGGACACGATGTATACAGAGGAGCAGTATGAAGGGACACGATGTATACGGAGGAGCAGTATAAAAGGACACGATGTATACGGAGGAGCAGTATAGACGGACGCGATGTATACAGAGGAGCAGTATAGAAGGACGCGATGTATACGGGGGAGCAGTATAGAATGACGCTATGTATACGGAGGAGCAGTATAGACGGACGCGATGTATACGGAGGAGCAGTATAGAAGGACGCGATGTATACGGGGGAGCAGTATAGAAGGGCGCGATGTATACAGGGGAGCAGTATAGAAGGACGCGATGTATACGGGGAGCAGTATAGAAGGGCGCGATGTATACGGGGGAGCAGTATAGAAGGGCGCGATGTATACAGGGGAGCAGTATAGAAGGACGTGATGTATACAGGGGAGCAGTATAGAAGGACGTGATGTATACAGGGGAGCAGTATAGAAGGACGTGATGTATACAGGGGAGCAGTATAGAAGGCACCTACAGCTCTGGCTCCATACATCACATCGTATGCCGTGAGACCTATCAGATAAAGATTATCACCGATCACATAACTGAGGTAAAGAAAACTCCACATAACTATGTGTGACTTTGGTTAATTTCTACTCTAGTTCCATCCAGAGCTGCAGTCAGACTTGCCTTGCTTCAGATACTTTCTTGCAGGTATGAAGGGAGTGCAGTCCAAAAAAGTGCTGGAGGTTCCAGAGCGCCCCGAACCTCCTGGGATGACGAGCTCCTACACCCAGCCATTATCCACAATTTAAATCCATTTAAAAAACAGAGTAAGCAGGGCGTGCGCCGAGGAGATGTGTCACCGCAGCAGCCCAGGCGGATGGTCACTTCATGAAATCATTTCATGACTTTCCTATAAGACAAATATGTTAAACTGATTCCTCCAGGGGTCAATAAACGGAGAACGCTCCACGGGGGGGTCAGAAGGGCTATTTATATCCAGAGCGGGCGGAATGTGCTCCATTATACAACTCTGCGGCCCTACATGATATAGAGATAGGAGATGGAAATGGAGAGAGAGATAGAGAAAGATAGATAGGAGATAGAGAGGAGATAGAGAGGAGATAGATAGGAGATAGATAGATAGACAGATAGGAGATAGATAGATAGATAGATAGATAGATAGATAGATAGATAGATAGATAGATAGATAGATAGATAGATAGATAGAGAGGAGATAGAGAGGAGATAGATAGATAGAGAGGAGATAGAGAGGAGATAGATAGATAGGAGATAGATAGGAGATAGATAGATAGATAGATAGATAGATAGATAGATAGGAGATAGAGAGAGAGAGATAGATAGGAGATAGATAGATAGATAGGAGATAGATAGATAGGAGATAGATAGATAGGAGATAGATAGAGAGAGATAGATAGATAGGAGATAGATAGATAGATAGATAGATAGGAGATAGATAGATAGATAGGAGATAGATAGATAGAGAGATATAGATAGGAGATAGATAGAGAGAGAGAGAGAGAGAGAAAGAGATATAGATAGGAGATAGAGAGAGATAGATAGAGAGAGAGAGATAGAGAGATAGAAAGAGATATAGATAGGAGATAGAGAGAGATAGACAGAGAAAGATAGACAGAGAGAGAGAGATAGACAGAGAGAGAGAGATAGACAGAGAGAGAGAGATAGACAGAGAGAGAGAGATAGACAGAGAGAGAGAGAGAGAGATAGACAGAGAGAGAGAGAGAGAGATAGACAGAGAGAGAGAGAGAGAGAGAGATAGACAGAGAGAGAGAGAGAGAGATAGACAGAGAGAGAGAGAGATAGACAGAGAGAGAGAGATAGACAGAGAGAGAGAGAGAGAGAGAGATGATAGATAGATAGATAGATATGAGATAGATAGATAGATGGATATGAGATAGATAGATAGATAGATAGATAGATAGATAGATAGATAGATAGATAGGAGCTAGATAATGAGTTAGAGAGACAGATAATGTACTGATATGTTAATGGGCTGTGCCCACCATACACACACTGTAATGAGGCATCGCTGCCAGATCATTAACACCCGGTAAAATAATTGATAGCAGTGATTAATGGACGCCAGCTCCTGCGGTAAGCGCACCATTCTTTCTCAGCATTTGATCTGGCAGGTTGGTTCTGCAACAAGGTTGGGCTAATCCACTGTGGTCAGCAGGAGGTAAGCAGGAAGGAGTGCGACCTCCTCATTTATGTCTTGTTAACTGCCAAGAACACAGCACAGCGAGATCTACAAGAGCTTCTCTCGGCTCCAGGAGGATACGGCTCCGACTACAGTCACAGCCCAAAACACAGCTGTATACAATTATATGGGGTTACTCAAAAAGAAGGAGCCGATTTGGGGATTTAGTTACAAACAAACTACAAGTGACGGGAACACAATCCGCACATCACTGAAAAGAGGAAGGTTGAAAGTTTTTATGACCTTCAGTAAGTTCCATTTTCTGCCACATCGCAGGGCTGGGGTCTCATTTACAGTTTGGTGGCCCCTGAGGTGCATTTGCATCTGCAACCAAGTTCAACTAATTTTTTGTGTCAGTCATAAATTTGCTTGTGACGAGGAGGCTGCTTTAGGAATTGATGTTGGACTTCATGTTGTACAATAGATCCCACTTGGCCGACGCAAGCACACAAAACTACTTCTCCTGTGGTGTCTTTTACATATGAAGTGTATCCTCAAAGTCACTGATTCACTGAGTCTACATGCTAGCAGCTACACTACTGTCAGCCCATCACTCACTGCTGCTGTTACATTGTATCTCATGCATTGCTACATAGCTCATGTTATTAAATACTTTGTGTTCTGCTATTATTACATGCTTTTGTTATAAATTATTAGACTGTACAGGTGGAATAAGGCAGCTGTCACGCCGGCCTCAGTTCAGGGTTTCCATCTTTCTGTTCCATTTTAGAAGATGAGAAACTGAAATCAAATGAAAAAAGACGGATCTGTTTTTTTTTTCCCATTTGTTTCAATGGGGTTTAAAATAAAACAGAAAGGCTTCAGTTTGCCTCCATATCAGAAGGTTTCCGGTTTTTAAGGGAAAATAGCGCGGTCTACAGCTGTTATTTTTCAGTGAAAATAAAAAATTAACCTGATGGAAGGGTAATAAACTGAAGCCTGTCTGTGTTTTTTTACTTTGAGCTTCTCGCATACATTAGTCCTCATTGGGTAGGCGTCCAGGAGAGGACCGGCACATTATTGCCATCAGCGCTGCAGTCGTTTGTGAAGTTGGGTCACTTTCAGCAATAGAGAGGTTTCTGCCGCCGAGTGACTGCGCTTATTGTCAGCACTGCTGGGATTTCCTCCTTGCTGGGAGAAGCTTGAAAACGTCTAACACATTGATCGCTGCCGCTCTGTGCGAGTCAGAAGAGGTGATGCACAGTACAATGGAAGACAAGGTCAGCGTCGGGCACGGTATCTGAAGGACACAAGAGTCACAGAATGACGAGACACCAACGCCATGGCGGCATTGGAGCTGGGCAGAGTGAGCCATCATTTACACAGTAGGGCAGTTGTGGGGGGTATATAGAATAGTCATGTGTCCAGTGTGGGCCGCATCCCCCTGTAGGGCTGCTGATCTAACACGTTTTGTGGCAGTGCCACTCACACTGAGCGGTGGACTCAATGAGGCATGCCCAGTTGTTAAGGTGCCCACATTGTGGGAGAGGTTCCCCAGGTGTCAATGGGGCGCAGCAGGGGAGGCAGCTTTGACACTGGTGGTCATATTCTGCTTTCTCTGGCTGCAGGTATCTCAGGTTTCATAACAGAACTAAAGCCTCTTTCACACGAACGTCATTTTGACGCTCAGATAGCTGTGATAAAAAATTGCGACTATTGGAGCATAAAGTCGCATGAATGAAGAATAGCCGTGACCAAGTCAAAAATCGTTTGTCTGAAGGAATCCACAGGAAACAATTGGTTCTTATAGACGGGATTTTTTTACACACCTACATCACGTCAAAAAAAAAGCCCATATTAGAGAGGCCTAACAGTCTCTGATCAGGAAAGCAGCTACATTTTATCTTCAACTAATGGTGAGAACAAAAGTTCCATGCTCAGTTTTGCAAGTGCCGGATACTGCCATGTCCTGCTTTGGTGAGGTGCGGATACCGCCATATCCTGCTGTGGTGAGGTCCGGATACCGCCATGTCCTGTTGTGGTGAGGTCCGGATACCACCATGTCCTGCTTTGGTGAGGTGCGGATACCGCCATATCCTGCTTTGGTGAGGTCCAGATACTGCCATGTCCTGCTTTGGTGAGGTGCGGATACCGCCATATCCTGCTTTGGTGAGGTCCAGATACTGCCATGTCCTGCTTTGGTGAGGTCCAGATACCGCCATGTCCTACTTTGGTGAGGTGCGGATACCGCCATGTCCTACTTTGGTGAGGTGCGGATACCGCCATGTCCTACTTTGGTGAGGTGAGGATACCGCCATGTCCTGCTTTGGTGAGGTCCGGATACCACCATGTCCTGCTTTGGTGAGGTGAGGATACCGCCATATCCTGCTTTGGTGAGGTCCAGATACCGCCATGTCCTACTTTGGTGAGGTGCGGATACCGCCATGTCCTACTTTGGTGAGGTGAGGATACCGCCATATCCTGCTTTGGTGAGGTCCAGATACCGCCATGTCCTACTTTGGTGAGGTGCGGATACCGCCATGTCCTACTTTGGTGAGGTGCGGATACCGCCATGTCCTACTTTGGTGAGGTGCGGATACCGCCATGTCCTACTTTGGTGAGGTCCGGATACTGCCATGTCCTGCTTTGGTGAGGTCCGGATACCACCATGTCCTGCTTTGGTGAGGTGAGGATACCGCCATATCCTGCTTTGGTGAGGTCCAGATACCGCCATGTCCTACTTTGGTGAGGTGCGGATACCACCATGTCCTGCTTTGGTGAGGTGAGGATACCGCCATATCCTGCTTTGGTGAGGTCCAGATACCGCCATGTCCTACTTTGGTGAGGTGCGGATACCGCCATGTCCTACTTTGGTGAGGTGCGGATACCGCCATGTCCTACTTTGGTTAGGTCCGGATACTGCCATGTCCTGCTTTGGTGAGGTCCAGATACTGCCATGTCCTGCTTTGGTGAGGTCCAGATACCGCCATGTCCTGCTTGGGTGAGGTCCAGATACCGCCATGTCCTGCTTTGGTGAGGTCCGGATACCACCATGTCCTGCTTTGGTGAGGTCCGGATACCACCATGTCCTGCTTTGGTGAGGTCCAGATACCGCCATGTCTTGCTTTAGTGAGGTCCAGATACCGCCATGTCCTGCTTGGGTGAGGTCCGGATACCACCATGTCCTGCTTTGGTGAGGTCCGGATACCGCCATGTCCTGCTTTGGTGAGGCCCAGATACCGCCATGTCTAGCTTTAGTGAGGTCCAGATACCGCCATGTCCTGCTTTGGTGAGGTCCGGATACCGCCATGTTCTACTTTGGCAAGAGCAGGATATCACCCTGTTCTGATTTGGTGCGACCTTAGTAGAAAGTTTGAGAACCCCTGGTCTTGGGTCCTATGAACCCCATCAGTGATGGCCGACACAACATTCACCAGATACAAGACGAAGTCCACGAGGAAGTCGAGAATCCACTATCGTCATCATGAGAAAGGTGCTGCAGACCAGTCCTGCAATTTTACTGAAACCTTTGAGAATGTGTCCTTGGCCAGTGTGTAGAGCAGCGCCCCCCAGAGGTTTATACCTTTCTATGTAGGAAGTTCGCACAACTGTCCGGTGCGTTCCTGTGAAAGGCGCTTGGGAGGGGGCAGATAGCGGCTGTAAGTTTACTTGGAGAAGTCACATTATCTGAGCCTCTTTTGTTCTTTGGGGCACATCCTCTGTATCTCGGCTTTCACCTGATTAAAGGCGGCATATTTGTTTCACCGCCTAGCTGGAAATAATAGGAGGTGACAATGCGCTATTGTTAGTGAATAACAATACACCTTAGTGTCCCGAGGTCTCTCCGCGACCTTTCATCTCTCACAGTCCACAAATACAGGGAGCTCGGCCGGATTCCAGCCACTCATAAAAGGGACCCTGTCCTTTCCAAACAAAACCAATTTTTCCACCAAGGTGGGGGAGAAACAAAACCGCATTGTTCCCGCACAGATGGAAGTTTAATGTTACTACGGCAACTGTTTTAATCCCTTTTTTCCACCTTCTTTGACGGCCTATCCAGAGTGCTACCTTTTAACTCATGGGCTCAGAAGCTGGTAGGCTAACGGCGCTCCTAATTAGCCATGATTTCCACAGTGCAGACACCATGATGAGCTAATCGAGATTTGCAAATAGTGACGTATGCCTGCAAATATTCGTCCTCCTGAGGCCCCAGTTCAGAAAGACAATAATGAGGCCATTATTAGGAGAAGGCATTAGGATGCTGGGCTGCTACCAAACACAGGACACAATTGTTCTCCTCTTGTCCTTTGAATCAACAACCTATTGTCGTAGGCCGGAGAAAGAAAAGAGCGGGGAATGGCTGCCATAATGATCCCTGTGTGCAGCCAATATGGAAGGGTTATCTTCTGAGGCTCTCCGAAGACTGATCGTTATGAAGGGACACGGAGCTCCGGCACATGGGAAATCTCTACATACCGTACAGCCAGCGAGCCCCACAGGCATCAGTACTGCATGGAAGGACTTATATCAGCATTCTATAGGGGAGCTTCAGGGTCACATCCAGAATAAACTCTCTGAGCCCCATGTAGGACATTAGGCAGCATTATCTACTGTGAGTTAGAAAGATGTATGCGGCACAAGGGAGTATAAAGGTCCTTTTACATGAAGCGATGTGCTCCAATAGATGAGTACTGATCAACAAGATGGGGAGCTTGTCTACCCAGCCTACATGGGATGAACTAGTAATTATTGCTGCATGCACGTCACACACACAGCTCTGCTGCATGCACGTCGCACACACACAGCTCTGCTACATGTACATGCTACAAACATTCTTCATACAACAGGGATCACAAGCAGCACAGCACTAGGAATGAAGGGCATGTGATGACATCACCGTCATGCTCCACCCCTGATCAAATGGTGGTGATGTCATCACAGGTCTTTCATCCCTGTACAGATTATGGGCAGACTACATCCCCTACAAACCCCCTGCAGCCTCAGTTCACTCGGGATGAAGGACCTGTGATGAAGTCACCATCATGTAATCAGGGGCAGAGCACGTAACTCACTCACTCACGGACAGACAGGTGGTCGTTAGCCTTGTGATGATGGTTAGTAGGATTGTTTACCTACATAAATCGCTGTCGCCTGTAGCAGATCCTCCATTCACATGAGAACAGGGACGCCCTTGCCATGAAGCAACCTGAGTCTGCCACCTCGGGCATCAGTCTACAGGACCTTAGAAAGGTGGCAGATTGCCACCCAGCTGGTAATTGTTTTTTACTGGCCATTAATGGTCAGTAATAAATAACTGCCTTCTGTGAGCCAGCCGGGTCACAACCCAACAGACATTTCACTCACCCAGCCTGCAGCCCCAATCCTGTACGCAGCGTAGACGCCGAGGCAAAGGTCAGCAGCAGCTGCTGCCACCGGATCAGGGCTGCAGGGTAGGTTAGTAAAATGCCTGTTGGATTGCTGACAGTACGGAGGCCAATAGGGGGGAACACTATTACTACTGGGAGTAGAAAAGGGGGTCATTATTACTACTGGGCCCACTAAAGGGGCATTGTTACAACCTGGGCCACTATAGAGGTCACTATTACTATAAATTCCACTAAGGCGGATACATTCTTAGGGCCACTCCTGCAGTCGTTATTGCAACTGAGGTCACTATGGAGGTCCCCATTACCTCTGGGCCAAAAACGGGATCACTACTTCTACTAGGATCACTATCAGGGCCACTGTTACTACTGGGACTGTTAAGGGAGTGACTATTACCACTGGGGCCACTGAGGGAGACACTTACTATTGGAGCTACTACAGGGGGCATTGTTACTCTGCCACTTCAGACAAGTTCAGATATGTGCTGGGTATCTTGTGCATTGGTGCTTTCAGTGCGGGGTAGGGGGTTGAGGGGATGTGCAACACTTCACATCTCGCCTAAGAGAGCATAAACGCTTGGAGCACCTCTGCATGGGAAGATGTGTAACCCATCGCTCTTTCACCGGCTGATTAGGTGCCGCTTTCCACGGCCCAACAGTTGGGCCTCCCTCACACAGGTGTTTGCAGAAACGCAGCGTATTTCAACGCTGCGTTTCCAGTAGATTCCGCCCGGTTTCAGCAGCGCTGGCGTGCGATATGCCAGCATTTTGGATGCGTTTTCAGCACAGCTGAAGACGCTGCCAAGGATGCTGATAAAAGAAGAAAATCAATACTCACCTAGCAGGTGAAGTCGCTGTCCCCGGCGCCGCTGTCGGGACCTTGTGAAGCCGGCTGATTGCTCTGATTGGATAAATGTCGTTGAGTGACTGCCGGCTGAGCCAATCAGAATTGGTTATAATTGACCGCATCCAGCGCCGGCTGTGATTGGCTGAGCGCACTGTCACGAAGCGGTGCTCAGCCAATCAGAGCAAGCTCTCGTTGGAGGCGGGGATTTCGAATCCATGTCACCAGAGAAAAAAAGTTTCCCTGTCGGCTGACAAGTCCCTAGACTGCCAGGGACAGCGACATCACCTGCAAGGTGAGTATTGATTTTTTTCTTGACTCAGGTAGTGTAGCTCGGGCATTTAGCGCTGCCAGAAGCACGGTACTAAGTTGTGCCGCATTTTCAGTAGCGCTGAAATCGTTGCCTATTTATTTTAATGGGCAACACAGGACTGAAAACGCCCCAAATAAAGGACATGCAAAGCTGTCAGAGCGCAGCGTTATCAGCCTTCTGTGAGCAGGCCCATTGATATGAATAGGAGCGTTGTACAGCGTTTAGCGCTGTGCTGAAAAAGCAACCATGTTCTTCTAATCTGATACAACCCCTTTAAATACAAAAGTTTGTTTGCAGCCTGTTACCATGGAGACACATTGCTCTGCACAGCAGCTGTAAAGACCAAACAAGGGATATTCTAAATAGCGTAAGAAGATTCACAAAGATGCTTCCTTTTTGTTTGGTCGTATGGAGTAGGACAGAGGTGCAATCATGATATGCTTGTACTTGTAGTTCCCCAATTACACTGCAGTGTTTGCATCGTGCAGTAAAGGATGATGGAGTCTAGAATGAAGAAGAATTCCTTTCTTGCGGTAAACTTCCTGTGCCTCCAGCAGATCATTAGCATTATGAGATGGCACCATCTGATCATCTATAGAATTGTTATTTTATCAAAGCGACGGCGCGCTGCAATCGCGGTCCCCGTCTCTTGTACAGAAAATAATTCCTTTAATCTCCTCATCAAGCAAACCCTTTCTGGTGGCAATCAGGGCCGCGTTACGTGTGAGATCCTCCTGCCACTATTTCCTATTTAATTAAAACAGACACTGACAGAAGGACACGGATTACCAGTGTAATGGCGCATTTACTCAGATTAATCGCAGGGTCCTTTCTGAGCACGGCCCAACACACCGAACAAAAGGGAATTGTTAGGAAACAGTCTTTTATCCCCGGCAAAGGTCACATTATAGCGGCTTGCTTTTTTCATATTCTCAGTTGTTGCTACTGCGGGGTCCGCAGGGAACATGAAACAATCCGGGGGGTTTATTTTCTCGGCTCCTTCCACCCCCAGTCATTTATTATAATGCCGTCATTAAGGCTGCAAATTAAAAATGCCTGTTTATAAGGAATCAGAGAGCAAAGTTGTTGCTTTGCTTGAAGGAGTCTCTAATTAGCATGCTACATATTGTTTAGGTAGGGGCCAGAATATAATGAACCGGCCCATCGTGCTCATGGCGTCTGCAGGTCAGAACAGAAAACGGCCCAGAAAGTCCTCAGAACATTCAGCGCTATGAGGACTGAATGCCAAGAACGTAAGAGGGAGCAATCTGCAGCCAGAAGAGAGGCAGGAGGCGCAGGACGTCCCGAACCGGGGGGCCACTGATCAATGCAGGACCAGGAGGGGAGGGGGGGCAGAATATATATAGGGAGGGATGATAGATAGATAGATAGATAGATAGATAGATATGAGATATTTAGATATGAGATAGATAGATAGATAGATAGATAGATAGATAGATAGATAGATAGATAGATAGGAGAGATATGAGATAGATAGATGGATGGATAGACAGATTTGCAGCTGAGTAACGTCCCTCCCCTAGACGTTGTCGGAGTGAAATTAAAGTATCTCTGTGTGATTGTAACATTGATAGAAGTGATTACAGTATCAGAGCAAAAGGGTCATTTATTGTGGAGAACCAACCTCTTGTAGGGAGGCTCTAGTGCCCTGTTGTACCGCCTCTAGCTTGGATACAAGATGTGATACGGGGGGCATGGAGGCTCTAGTGCCCTGTTGTACCGCCTCTAGCTTGGATAAAAGATGTGATACGGGTTGGCATGGAGGCTCTAGTACCCTGTTGTACCGCCTCTAGCTTGGATACAAGATGTGATACGGGTGGCATGGAGGCTCTAGTACCCTGTTGTACCACCTCTAGCTTGGATACAAGATGTGATACGGGTGGCATGGAGGCTCTAGTACCCTGTTGTACCGCCTCTAGCTTGGATACAAAATGCGACACGGGTGAGCATGGAGACTCTAGTACTCTGTTGTACCACCTCTAGCGTGGGTACAAGATGTGATGCAAAAGGCATGGAGGCTCTAGTACCCTGTTGTACCACCTCTAGCGTGGGTACAAGATGTGATGCGGGAGGCATGGAGGTTCTAGCACCATGCTGTGCCGCTTCTAGCTTAGGTACAAGATGTGATATAGGGGGCATGGAGGCTCTAGTACCCTGGTGTACCACCTCTAGGTTGGGTACAAGATGTGATATGAGGTATACAGGTTCTGTATGGTATCCTGCGGCATATCGCTCCCCATTTGCTGTAACTGAGCCTCTAGATCATGTAAACACGTAGGCTGTGGAAGTTGGAGTCCCATGCATGTCCTGTTGGTGATAAATCTGGCGACCGGGCGGCCAGGGAAGTGTGACAATGTTGTGGGGTATGTATGGCCAAGCATTATCCTGCTGCCTCTTGGAAGCCGCAATAAGAGGAACACAGGTGGTCGAAGGATGTCCTGAACATATTGCTGAGCTGTCACTTTCCCTAGTACCACCACTAGGGAGGACCGACTGTCATATGTGATGCCCACCAGACCATCACACCAGCAGGGTCCCACTGGTCCCAACACCTCTTAATCTGGTCAGACACTCCTCTCTACTGGTGGCCTGTAGAGGGCATCCTGAGCCTAGGCACCTTGTGTGCCCCCATCCACTGGTCCCAACACCTCCTAACAGTCTGATCAGATGCTCCTCTCTACTGGTGGTCTGTAGGGGGCGTCCTGAGCCCGTTCACCTTGTGTGCCCCCATCCACTGGTCCCAACACCTCCTAACAGTCTGGTCAGACGCTCCTCTATACTGGTGGTCTGTAGGGGGCGTCCTGAGCCCGGTCACCTTGTGTGCCCCCATCCACTAGTCCCAACACCCCCTAACAGTCTGGTCAGACGTTCCTCTCTACTGGTGGTCTGTAGGAGGCGTCCTGAGCCCGGTCACCTTGTGTGCCCTCATCCACTGGTTTAAACATCCCCTAGCAGTCTGTTCAGGCGATCCTCTCTACTGGTGGTCTGTAGGGAGCGTCCTGAGCCCGGTCACCTTGTGTGCCCCATCCACTGGTCCCAACACCTCCTAACAGTCTGGTCAGACGCTCCTCTCTACTGGTGGTCTCTAGGGGGCGTCCTGAGCCCGGTCACCTTGTGTGTGCCCCATCCTCTGGTCCAAACACGTCCTAACACTCTGGTCAGATGCTCCTCTCTACTGGTGGTCTGTAGGGGGCGTCCTGAGCCTAGGCACCTTGTGTCCCCTCCATCCACTGGTCCAAACACCTCCTAACAGTCTGGTCAGATGCTCCTCTCTACTGGTGGTCTGTAGGGGGCGTCCAGAACCCAGGCACCTTGTGTCCCCTCCATCCACTGGTCCCAACACCTCCTAACAGTCTGGTCAGATGCTCCTCTCTACTGGTGGTCTGTAGGGGGCGTCCTGAGCCCGGTCACCTTGTGTGCCCCCATCCACTGGTCCAAACATCCCCTAGCAGTCTGGTCAGATGCTTCTCTCTACTGGTGGTCTTTAGGGGGGTCCTGAGCCCGGTCACCTTGTGTGCCCCATCCACTGGTCCCAACACCTCCTAACAGTCTGGTTAGATGCTCCTCTCTACTGGTGGTCTGTAGGGGCCTCCAGAGCCCGGTTACCTTGTGTGTGCCCCATCCACTGGTCCGAACACCTCCTAACAGTCTGGTTAGATGCTCCTCTCTACTGGTGGTCTGTACGGGGATCGTGACCCGGTCACCTTGTGTGCCCCCCACCCACTGGTCCCCAACACCCCCTAACAGTCTAGTCAGATGCTCCTCTCTACTGGTGGTCTGTAGGGGGCGTCCTAAGCCCGGTCACCTAGTGTGCCCCCATCCACTGGTCCCCAACACCCCCTAACAGTTTAGTCAGATGCTCCTCTCTACTGGTGGTCTGTAGGGGGCGTCCTGAGCCCGGTCACTTTGTGTGCCCTCATCCACTGGTCCCCAACACCCCCTAACAGCCTGGTCAGATGCTCCTCTCTACTGGTGGTCTGTAGGGGGCGTCCTGAGCCCGGTCACCTTGTGTGCCCCCATCCACTGGTCCCCAACACCCCCTAACAGTCTGGTCAGATGCTCCTCTCTACTGGTGGTCTGTAGGGGGCATCCTGAGCCCGGTCACCTTGTGTGCCCCCATCCACTGGTCCCCAACACCCCCTAACTGTTTAGCCAGATGCTCCTCTCTACTACTGGTGGTCTGTAGGGGGCGTCCTGAGCCTGGTCACTTTGTGTGCCCTCATCCACTGGTCCCCAACACCCCCTAACAGTCTGGTCAGATGCTCCTCTCTACCTGTGGTCTGTAGGGGGTGTCCTGAGCCCGGTCACCTTGTGTGGAACCGCAGGATGGGGTCTGCAACTTCAAGGAGCAGGATTTTTTTTTACAAAGAGTGTATATAGGGTACTAGGGTTCAGGAGTATATATGGTATTAGGATTGCTTCAGGATCATGTAGATGCCAGGGTTCCTGACTATGTAGGGTGGCAGGGTTTAGGCTTATATAGGCTGCATAGGTTCAGGGATCATGGAAGTCACAAAGCTTATGATCATGTGGAAGCCAAAGTTTGGGATTATGTAGGTGCCAGGGATCAGGAATGTATAGGGTGCTAGGATTGGTACAGGATTATATAGATGTCAGGGTTCAGAGCCATGTGTATCTGCTTCATCGGCTTTAGCTCACATTTAGATTACATTTTTTCCCTTCTGGTTGCCAAATAGTTTTGCTTCCATAAAGAGAAATGGCAGAACTCTGAATGCAGCTCCAGAGGTAACTGGAGAGACTAGACATCAGCAGAGCAGGCAGAAAGAAACTTGTAGGGATTCTAAACATCTCAGATAGATCTTATCCAGCCCTTTCTGTTAGACATGAAATCAGAACGTAACTTTCCCAAGTAAAACTCTTTTCCCGATCCTCCGCCTGATCGGGCGCGAACTTGTGGATGAGCCGGAGTCTGTGGGCGCTCGGGGGACCCCAACATAAAGGTGATTGAGAGGAGATTACAGGCACGCTGCCGCTGCTTCTCTTCTTAGAACAACAATTGCAGAGAAAGCCCCTTTGACTCCGTCCCCCCAGATCTGATCTCTAAGGCTGCAGGAAACCACAGAGCGGCCGGGCTGAACATAAACCCTGTGTGCTAAGTGGTAGCAGAGCCGCGCCGCTCAACACTCACTCCTTTCAGCCGCGGACGACGCGTCCTCCCTCCACACTGCAGCGCTTGTTTTCCTGCCACTTGACTTTCTTTTGCGCACTTTTTGCCCGTTTCTGCCATCTGCTCGTTTTTGTGATATTTTCAGGGTCAGTTATTCGCTGTTTCCGTACCATGTCATCCAAGATGTCAGCAATTTATACATAGGAGGGGAACTTGTTTATCAAGCAATTATCCTCAGTTTATTAAATTGCACCAAGCCATGAAAATGACATTAGAGCCATTATTGGTGAAGTAAATACTTCATACGTCCGGACACTTCAGAGCGGGCGGGGGAGGGGACGACCGCCTGCTATAAAATATCTATAGCCGGGCGCGCTAATCATCAGCCCCATCTGTGTGAGCTATCCATATACTCCCTGCTATATAGTGCTACAACAAGCTATACGGCGTCCCCTAGAGGCGCTCCAGCGCGGGGCCTGAGAAGCCTTCAGTGCGTCCCCGCAGGTTTTACACTTTTGTTCCGTTTTTTAATCCACAGCGTTTTAGGCTTTGTTTACAACTGGCACATTTTGTACAGTTAGGGCTCATGCCCACGAGCATCGCAGGATACGCCATCCGCAATTAAAAACAAAAAACTGCCTGCTAGTGATCGCAGAGTTCCGCGCGGACTTCCGTGGTCTCCATTAATACTATATTAACGGAGTCCTCCCACGGCGTAAATCCACCGGCAAATAGAGGTGGATCGGCACCAACGTCTGCTACAGCCGTGTGGCTGCAAACCGCAAAACACTTTCTCCACACGCTGCTGAAAGAATCTGCGGCGTCTCTTCACCGGCGGCGCCAGTTTCCCAACCGCACCGTGTCACTTTATGCTGCAGGATTTCACATGAGCTGCAAGGTAAAGATATCCTGCTCACACATACATGACCGGCTTGGGCTCCGGCACTCCATATCACATTGTTCCACCCTACAAACGTAGAATCATTCCCTCCTCCACTATTCCCTATAGATTGTAAGCTCCTTTGCTCGGGGCTCCTACCAGTATACGATGATTTCTAGTTGTTACAATGTATCAGTGCGCCGTGTAAGTCGCTACAGAAGCTAGTGGCGCCCTGTAAACCAGTAATCAGCCCCTGCTCCGCACACAATGACCCCCATTAGTGAGCTCACACTGACTGGCAGGCTCTTTGTCCACGATGCCACAACGTCCCGGCTGTAAACCCATCAGTGACTTCAGGCACCGGGCATTTGAGGCTATCAGCAGAGGTGCGGCAGGCGACGGGCTCAGTGCGGCTTTCTTCGCCTTTCTCTCTATTACACAGGAATTTATTAAGATAACTTTCTTATTGCCAGAATATGTGCTGCCACCCCTGTGGAAAGTCTGACAGCGGTGAGTGGGTGACTGCAAGCAATGGCAGGCCCTCCGGCTACTACAAACCTATAGCACCCAGAGTCCTGCCAAAGACACACCGTCACCAAGAGCTTACAATCTAAAGGATGTGCTTCTATGCGACATTATGCCCATTATATACATGTTCAGTACACAGACCATTATTATCTGCTGTACAGTAGACTGTCTCTCCATACTCCACAGACCATTATTATCTGCTGTACAGTAGACTGCCTCTCCATACTACACAGACCTGTATTATCTGCTGTACAGTAGACTGTTTCTCTATACTACACAGACCCGTATTATCTGCTGTACAGTAGACTGTCTCTCCATACTACACAGACCTGTATTATCTGCTGTACAGTAGACTGCCTCTCCATACTACACAGACCTGTATTATCTGCTGTACAGTAGACTGTCTCTCCATACTACACAGACCTGTATTATCTGCTGTACAGTAGACTGTCTCTCCATACTACACAGACCTGTATTATCTGCTGTACAGTAGACTGTCTCTCCATACTACACAGACCTGTATTATCTGCTGTACAGTAGACTGCCCCTCCATACTACACAGACCTGTATTATCTGTTGTACAGTAGACTGTCTCTCCATACTACACAGACCTGTATTATCCGCTGTACAGTAGACTGCCTCTCCATACTACACAGACCTGTATTATCTGCTGTACAGTAGACTGCCTCTCCATACTACACAGACCTGTATTATCTGCTGTACAGTAGACTGTCTCTCCATACTACACAGACCTGTATTATCTGCTGTACAGTAGACTGCCCCTCCATACTCCACAGACCATTATTATCTGCTGTACAGTAGACTGCCCCTCCATACTACACAGACCTGTATTATCTGCTGTACAGTAGACTGTCTCTCCATACTACACAGACCTGTATTATCTGCTGTACAGTAGACTGTCTCTCCATACTACACAGACCTGTATTATCTGCTGTACAGTAGACTGTCTCTCCATACTACACAGACCTGTATTATCTGCTGTACAGTAGACTGCCTCTCCATACTACACAGACCTGTATTATCCGCTGTACAGTAGACTGTCTCTCCATACTACACAGACCTGTATTATCTGCTGTACAGTAGACTGTCTCTCCATACTACACAGACCTGTATTATCCGCTGTACAGTAGACTGTCTCTCCATACTACACAGACCTGTATTATCCGCTGTACAGTAGACTGTCTCTCCATACTGCACAGACCTGTATTATCTGCTGTACAGTAGACTGCCCCTCCATACTACACAGACCTGTATTATCTGCTGTACAGTAGACTGCCTCTCCATACTACACAGACCTGTATTATCCGCTGTACAGTAGACTGTCTCTCCATACTACACAGACCTGTATTATCTGCTGTACAGTAGACTGTCTCTCCATACTACACAGACCTGTATTATCCGCTGTACAGTAGACTGTCTCTCCATACTACACAGACCTGTATTATCCGCTGTACAGTAGACTGTCTCTCCATACTGCACAGACCTGTATTATCTGCTGTACAGTAGACTGCCCCTCCATACTACACAGACCTGTATTATCTGCTGTACAGTAGACTGCCTCTCCATACTACACAGACCTGTATTATCCGCTGTACAGTAGACTGTCTCTCCATACTACACAGACCTGTATTATCTGCTGTACAGTAGACTGCCCCTCCATACTACACAGACCTGTATTATCTACTGTACAGTAGACTGTCTCTCCATACTACACAGACCTGTATTATCTACTGTACAGTAGACTGCCTCTCCATACTGCACAGACCTGTATTATCCGCTGTACAGTAGACTGCCTCTCCATACTACACAGACCTGTATTATCCGCTGTACAGTAGACTGCCTCTCCATACTACACAGACCTGTATTATCTGCTGTACAGTAGACTGTCTCTCCATACTGCACAGACCTGTATTATCTGCTGTACAGTAGACTGCCCCTCCATACTGCACAGACCTGTATTATCCGCTGTACAGTAGACTGCCCCTCCATACTGCACAGACCTGTATTATCTGCTGTACAGTAGACTGCCACTCCATACTACGCAGACCTGTATTATCTGCTGTACAGTAGACTGCCTCTCCATACTGCACATACCTGTATTATCCGCTGTACAGTAGACTGCCCCTCCATACTGCACAGACCTGTATTATCTGCTGTACAGTAGACTGCCACTCCATACTACGCAGACCTGTATTATCTGCTGTACAGTAGACTGCCTCTCCATACTGCACAGACCTGTATTATCCGCTGTACAGTAGACTGCCCCTCCATACTGCACAGACCTGTATTATCTGCTGTACAGTAGACTGCCACTCCATACTACGCAGACCTGTATTATCTGCTGTACAGTAGACTGCCTCTCCATACTACACAGACCTGTATTATCTGCTGTACAGTAGACTGTCTCTCCATACTACACAGACCTGTATTATCTGCTGTACAGTAGACTGTCTCTCCATACTACACAGACCTGTATTATCTGCTGTATAGTAGACTGTCTCTCCATACTACACAGACCTGTATTATCTGCTGTACAGTAGACTGTCTCTCCATACTACACAGACCTGTATTATCTGCTGTATAGTAGACTGTTTCTCTATACTACACAGACCTGTATTATCTGCTGTACAGTAGACTGTCTCTCCATACTACACAGACCTGTATTATCTGCTGTACAGTAGACTCTCTCCATACTACACAGACCTGTATTATCTGCTGTACAGTAGACTGCCTCTCTATACTACACAGACCTGTATTATCTACTGTACAGTAGACTGCCCCTCCATACTGCACAGACCTGTATTATCTGCTGTACAGTAGACTGCCTCTCCATACTACACAGACCTGTATTATCTGCTGTACAGTAGACTGCCCCTCCATACTACACAGACCTGTATTATCTACTGTACAGTAGACTGCCTCTCCATACTACACAGACCTGTATTATCCGCTGTACAGTAGACTGTCTCTCCATACTACACAGACCTGTATTATCTGCTGTACAGTAGACTGCCCCTCCATACTGCACAGACCTGTATTATCCGCTGTACAGTAGACTGCCCCTCCATACTGCACAGACCTGTATTATCTGCTGTACAGTAGACTGCCACTCCATACTACGCAGACCTGTATTATCTGCTGTACAGTAGACTGCCTCTCCATACTGCACATACCTGTATTATCCGCTGTACAGTAGACTGCCCCTCCATACTGCACAGACCTGTATTATCTGCTGTACAGTAGACTGTCTCTCCATACTACACAGACCTGTATTATCTGCTGTACAGTAGACTGCCTCTCCATACTGCACAGACCTGTATTATCCGCTGTACAGTAGACTGCCCCTCCATACTGCACAGACCTGTATTATCTGCTGTACAGTAGACTGCCACTCCATACTACGCAGACCTGTATTATCTGCTGTACAGTAGACTGCCTCTCCATACTACACAGACCTGTATTATCTGCTGTACAGTAGACTGTCTCTCCATACTACACAGACCTGTATTATCTGCTGTACAGTAGACTGTCTCTCCATACTACACAGACCTGTATTATCTGCTGTATAGTAGACTCTCTCCATACTACACAGACCTGTATTATCTGCTGTACAGTAGACTGTCTCTCCATACTACACAGACCTGTATTATCTGCTGTATAGTAGACTGTTTCTCTATACTACACAGACCTGTATTATCTGCTGTACAGTAGACTCTCTCCATACTACACAGACCTGTATTATCTGCTGTACAGTAGACTGTCTCTCCATACTACACAGACCTGTATTATCTGCTGTACAGTAGACTCTCTCCATACTACACAGACCTGTATTATCTGCTGTACAGTAGACTGCCTCTCTATACTACACAGACCTGTATTATCTACTGTACAGTAGACTGCCCCTCCATACTGCACAGACCTGTATTATCTGCTGTACAGTAGACTGCCCCTCCATACTACACAGACCTGTATTATCTGCTGTACAGTAGACTGCCCCTCCATACTACACAGACCTGTATTATCTACTGTACAGTAGACTGCCTCTCCATACTACACAGACCTGTATTATCCGCTGTACAGTAGACTGTCTCTCCATACTACACAGACCTGTATTATCTGCTGTACAGTAGACTCTCTCCATACTACACAGACCTGTATTATCTGCTGTACAGTAGACTGCCTCTCTATACTACACAGACCTGTATTATCTACTGTACAGTAGACTGCCCCTCCATACTGCACAGACCTGTATTATCCGCTGTACAGTAGACTGCCCCTCCATACTACACAGACCTGTATTATCTGCTGTACAGTAGACTGCCCCTCCATACTACACAGACCTGTATTATCTACTGTACAGTAGACTGCCTCTCCATACTACACAGACCTGTATTATCCGCTGTACAGTAGACTGTCTCTCCATACTACACAGACCTGTATTATCTGCTGTACAGTAGACTGTCTCTCCATACTACACAGACCTGTATTATCTGCTGTACAGTAGACTGCCTCTCTATACTACACAGACCTGTATTATCCGCTGTACAGTAGACTGTCTCTCCATACTACACAGACCTGTAGTATCCGCTGTACAGTAGACTGTCTCTCCATACTACACAGACCTGTATTATCTGCTGTACAGTAGACTGTCTCTCCATACTACACAGACCTGTATTACCTGCTGTACAGTAGACTGTCTCTCCATACTACACAGACCTGTATTATCTGCTGTACAGTAGACTGCCCCTCCATACTACACAGACCTGTATTACCTGCTGTACAGTAGACTGTCTCTCCATACTACACAGACCTGTATTATCTGCTGTACAGTAGACTGTCTCTCCATACTACACAGACCTGTATTATCCGCTGTACAGTAAGTAGACTGTCTCTCCATACTACACAGACCTGTATTATCCGCTGTACAGTAGACTGCCCCTCCATACTACACAGACCTGTATTATCTGCTTGTAATTCCATACACTGCAGTGCTCTTTCTGACTCATGAATGTAATGCTAGAAGTACAGTGAAGACTGACCCACAGGCAACGCATCAGGAGAGTGGAGGCTGGGTTTGTAGGAGTATTTCAGTGACCACTAGTAAGATTACTGACAGCCAGCTGATGGAAGAGGATCAGAAGACAAAGGTGGAGATGCAGACAATAGGAGGCCAGGCATGTAATATTATGTACGTCAGTAATGGAGGAGAATAACGGGACACGTGGCGGCCGCCGGCAGTCTATAATACTCATCTATAGGTCCCTGCTATCATGGGGTAGGTGGGAGAAGTGATTTCCATGGACTCCCTGGTTTGTGAATTTCCCCGCAGAGCAAGAGGCAAACATCGCAGATATTACATCAATACATAAATAATCAGCGGCGGGAAGACGGTTCAATCTTCATATCCATAAAGTGAGAATGGCGTTAATGGTGAACGGAGAGGCGCAGCCTTGAGACAGATATCACGAACAGCTAATATCCTCGCATTGTCTTTGCTGATTGTCTCCGCTCAAATCAGTTTTTATGACAAATTCCCTTGTAGCCAAATCCATTAGAAAACAGAAATATGCATCTAAACGCAGAGACGGCGCCGGGTAATGGACAGATGTGCGCCATTTATTGTAGAAGCACTGACAAACTAAAGAGATAGGAATATAGACAACCCCAAGGAGGGGGCACATACTTATGGCCAGGATAATTCATTATGGCGATAGGTAAGTGACACAGGAGCGAGGCCCCGCTGTGCGACCGCACTCCCAGAGGCGAGTCCGCGGGGGACACCTACATCCGCACGCACGTACAGGGAGGACTACATTGTGACCCCCCCAATCATTAATGCTGATTGCTGCGTGGTCCGGCCGCCCGGATGACGGACCCCCGGATAGGAGTATTGTGATCAGCGCAGCAGAATGAGGACAATGCGAGGAGTCAGAGGCGGCAAGGACGCGGTGTCTTTCAGACGTCGGCAGCACTTAGCAGGTCCCGGGGCCTCTAAGGCCTCGCAGATCTTTTCACACAATCAGGTAGCGAGCGCTGCAGGAGTCAGCAGTCGTCCCATCCGCAGAACAAAACCAATATCTTCCTGACAATGTGCGAAAACAACACAAGCCGCTCAACCGTGCGCCCTATAAAACCATCCCCTGGAGCGCGCCGCCCCCCCACAGGCCGCACTTATAGATGTCCTTTACAGGAAACGGACAAACCCCTCCATATCTGCCAAAAGGGGCAATGATGCTAAGGTGGCGCCACATTTATATATACCCCCGTGTGATAAGTGTCCCGCGCCATATCATCCACCATACTCGTTGTATAATACGTAATATTCACATGGGCATAATTCACGTCCGGACTACACCGCTGTGTGCGCCATTTTAGATCCGTTAGAAGCACATGAGTTGTCCACGTGACGCTCATCGGTTTTGCACCCACTTTTTATTATAATATATATAATATCCACTGTGTAATAATCCTGTAACAAACTCTCAGCTGTGAGCATGACGAGGACGGAAGGGGGCAGAATGTTCACGTACAGCAAACAGAGATCTTGAAAACGGTGAGGAACTGAGATACAAAGTAAATCAGAAATGTGCAAAACTTTCCATGACACAAAGAGCCGCACTCACCGCCGTTTATCATCATTTATGTATCATAATGGCGCAATTTCAGTTGTCAGAGGGAGCAGACTGGCGGTGACCGTCTCTGGCGTGTCTGTGCCATGGGACACTGGTCACGGGCGACCAGGGCTCTGCCCGTCGAGCTCTTCCCCCGCCATCACCTCCACATGACTCACTCCTGCTGACCGCAGGGAAATGGCGAGCGGCGCGACGCTGCGAGACAATTAATGAAGAAGTGTGTTTTTATGATCCTCACACGACACGACTTCTCTGGAGGTTCCGTGGCGAAGATCCAACCGCGATCTGCTGACGAGCACAAAAGAGACAAAAATGAAATAGCTGGGCTACTTACTGAGGAAAAACATAAAACGTGCAGCGCTGCCTCGCCATTATATCAGCCCCGACCATCGATCAGTGGAGATTGGCCAAATTGAAGAGCTCCCCGGCCTCCCGCTCGCTCTGGAAGTCGCCGCCTCGCCGTTTGCAAGTTTCAAACAAGGTTGAGCTGAAAATGATTGTGTCAGTAATTTAATGAAAAGTCCCGTTAATAAAATACGACATTATTGGCAGCAGAAGGAGAGCGCCGACGGTCACCTTGTCACTAGCGAGACAGTGCCACAAAGGTGGTGGCTGCAGAGACCCCAAAGAGAGCGCCGGAGGTCAGAGACAGACAGAAAGTGCTCTATAGAGAGGTCGAGCAAGAAGACGCAGCCCACAATGCAATCACTCCACAGCCAAATATACATCTCCTATGTCTGCTTACCCCGGCCGGGAAACCCCATTGACGCAACCCACCTGCCCTGAGGACCCCGCTGATGCAACGCCCCTGCTCTGAGGACCCCACTGACGCAACGCCTCTGCCCCAGGGACCCCGCTGATGCAATGCTGCTGCTCCAGTGAACCCCGCTGACGCAACACCCCTGCCCCGAGGACCCCGCTGATGCAATGCTGCTGCTCTAGTGACCCCCGCTGACACAACGTCCCTGCCCTGAGAACCCCACTGACACAACGCCCCTGCCCTGAGGACCCCGCTGATTCAAAGCCCCTGCCCTGAGGATCCCGCTGATGCAATGCTGCTGCTCCAGTGACCCACACTGACACAACGTCCCTGCCCTGAGGACCCCGCTGATGCAACGCCCCTGCCCTGAGGACCCCGCTGATGCAATGCTGCTGCTCCAGTGACCCCCGCTGACATGATGCCCCAGCCCTGAGGAACCCGCTGACACAACACTCCTGCCCTGAGGACCCCGCTGACCAAACGCCCCCGCCTGAGGACCCCGCTGACGCAACGCCCCTGCCCTGAGGACCCCGCTGATACAATGCTGCTGCTCCAGTGACCCCCGCTGACACAACGCCCCTGCCCTGAGGACCCCGCTGATACAATGCTGCTGCTCCAGTGACCCCGCTGACCCAACGCCCCCGCCCTGAGGACCCCACTGACACAACACTCCTGCCCTGAGGACCCCGCTGACCCAACACTCCTGCCCTGAGGACCCCACTGACCCAACGCCCCCGCC
Organism: Eleutherodactylus coqui; assembly: GCF_035609145.1. Classification (NCBI taxonomy): domain Eukaryota; kingdom Metazoa; phylum Chordata; class Amphibia; order Anura; family Eleutherodactylidae; genus Eleutherodactylus; species Eleutherodactylus coqui. The sequence continues at coordinate 140,149,484 of NC_089847.1, read as the reverse complement.
CTGAGGACCCCGCTGACCCAACACCCCCGCCCTGAGGACCCCGCTGACCCAACGCCCCCGCCCTGAGGACCCCGCTGACCCAACGCCCCCGCCCTGAGGACTCCGCTGATGCAACGCCCCTGCCCTGAGGACCCCGCTGATGCAACGCCCCTGCCCTGAGGACCCCGCTGATGCAACGCCCCTGCCCAGAGGACCCCGCTGATGCAACGCCCCTGCCCTGAGGATCTCGCTGATACAATGCTGCTGCTCCAGTGACCCCCGCTGACACAATGCTGCAGTACCTGGGGTCCCACTGACAATGCCCTTGCCCTAGGGGATTCTGTTGACACATTGTTGTTGCTCTAGGGACCCTGCTGATACACTGTCACCGCCCTGCAGACCCCGCTGACATCATCCACTCCCCAGATAATAGTTTATAAGAACCTCTCCAGTAAACATCATAAAATCACTAGATGGTGCAACAGAAAATACTGCCGCAAACACGACCCCCTGTGATGTGCTGTATATAAGTGACCCCTCTGCTATATGTGCCGGTCTTGCATACGGGACTCCCCCATTTGGTTCTTCGGGGCCGGTTGTGCAGTACAGACAGTTCAGCAGCGGATCTGTCATCAGCCGCTGAGGAGGAGGCACCAAATCCCGGGATCTCCGCCAGAATCAGCCAAAGCCCGGCCGTGGGGTCCGGCTCTTGTCGTCCCATGGAGCTTATGTCATACCAGATGGCGGAAGATGGGGGGCCGTGTGGCATAGCGACCAGTGGGTGCCCGTCTCACATGCATAAGACATGCATCTAGGACAGGGGTCACATTAGGGGAGGCATCCTGGTAACAAATGCTGGAAGACCAACTTTCTTCTAGACTGGTTTTCAGTGTCGTGTCATTCATGATGTCTGATGTCCATGAATGACAATTTATCAGCTGCGGCTTGTAATGAAGTAGCCAGCGGGCTACAAGTCCCAGTAGGCCAGTTCTCTCCCGTCTTGATGGCTTTTCCTACACGGAGACATTCAGCCTCTGGCTATAGATAAGCATTTACTGACAGCAAGTCGAGTTCTTGAGAACGGAGAAGACATAATCCAGCAGCGAAGCCGTGTCAGCGCGGTGTCGGCCGTCAGATGGCCAGCTCCTATGACCAGAGAGATGAAGGACTTCTCCCGGTGTTGGCGGGTAGTAGACACGTGGCTGGGCTCTGCTTCATACTGGACGGGCACTGGTCCAGGCTACTGATGTCCAGGCTTCATGCCATACAAGCAGATGGGCATATGGCAGAGGTGGCCAGGAGGCCATGTATGTGCGGCGATGGTAGCTGCAGCTCATAGTATTCCCATCAGATGACATCAAAAACAGGGAAGGGGTACGCCAACACTGGAGCCACTTAAAAAAGAAAATCCCAGCTGGCGGTGACCTTCATGAAGTGCTGGGGGTCCGTGCCCAGAGATGCCAGCAGATGCCCAGCAGCAGACAGCAATGGAGCCAAAGACGCAAGCAGGAGAGCATTATCTAGATGGCAAGCTCACCTGTCCGAGAGAATGCCCCCCCCCCCTCCCCCCCAAGTCCTGCAGCCTGGAAGGAAGTTCTCAAGAACCTTCCATAGAAACATCTCCTCCATCCAAACAAGAACGAGCAGAGAAAGAATCCTCATTAAACACAAAAGAGTCCGAAGAGCGACAATAACGGAGGGGCATGTGAACGGGGCACAACGCTCGCAGAACATGCCGGCAGTCTTGTAAGGATTGTACGCGGTGATCCCAGACCGCACAGAAAGGGTTAATCCCTGGGAAGCTGCTCTGTCGGTCGGGGGGGCTATACCCGGCCCCTGGCCATCACTCCCACATTCTGCCATATCAGAGACATTGCAGCTCCCACATCCCAGCTATGGCTTTGCTCATCCTGAACTTCTTGCTTTATGAATAGAATGTCAGAACAACAGTAAAGACTGACAGGAGAGAGCGAGACAGGACTGTAGAAGCAGAATGACAAGACCCGATGGTGATGTACAAGGGTGACAGCGTGGCGGGGGCACCAGACCGATTCCTCTCACTAGTGCCATCATTATATCTGGGGATGTGCCGTGGTTTCCGCTGTCAGGAGCGCCGCGGTCCGCAGAAACCACGAATCAATTAAAAAGCAAATGTTGTAGTTGGGGAATAGAAGGTGCCGGAGCCGCAGCGCGATCTGACGGCGTTCTCATTAATTGTGATAGGTTTATTAGCGCTCATTATCGCCCCCTCGCCTCGCCGGCTGATGCCGGTGACATAAATACAAAATACAGTTTAACTCTAGGACTGGGAAAAGAATTATAGAATATAGCGCTGCTGCGGCGGTGCCGATGACCTGCAGGAGAGTGCGGAAGCGGATAACACTTCAGTGGGACATCTCCATCAAGTGTCGACGAACCCAACAAGGTGATTCAGGAGAGAGGAATATGGAGAAGATATCTTATGTGAGAGGCGTGGCTTTATCCACATCTATATATCTGTCATGTGCTATGTGAGGGGCGTGGCTTTATTGACATCTATATATATGTCATGCGCTGTGTGAGGGGCGTGGCTTTATCCACATCTGTATATCTGTCATGTGCTATGTGAGGGGTGTGGCTTTATCCACATCTGTATGATATATGTCATGTGCTATGTGAGGGGGCGTGGCTTTAGCCACATCTGTAGGATATCTGTCATGTGCTATGTGAGGGGCGTGGCTTTATCCACATCTGTAGGATATCTGTCATGTGTTGTGAGGGGCGTAGCTTTATCCACATCTGTAGGATATCTGTCATGTGCTATGTGAGGGGCGTGCCTTTATCCACATCTGTATATCTGTCATGTGTTATGTGAGGGGTGTGGCTTTATCAACATCTGTATGATATCTGTCATGTGTTATGTGAGAGGCGTGGCTTTATCAACATCTGTATGATATCTGTCATGTGTTATGTGAGAGGCGTGGCTTTATCTGTCATTTGTTATGTGAGGGGCGTGGCTTTATCCACAATTGTATGATATCTGTCATGTGTTATGTGAGGGGCGTGGCTTTCACCACATCTGTATGATATCTGTCATGTGTTATGTGTGGGGTGTGGCTTTATCCTTATCCGTATGATATCTGTCGTGTGTTATGTGTGGGGTGTGGCTTTATCCTTATCAGTATGATATCTGTCATGTGTTATGTGAGGGGTGTGCCTTTATCCTTAACACATGATAGATATCATACGGATATGTGAGGGGTGTGCCTTTATCCTTATCCGTATGATATCTATCAGGTGTTATGTGTGGGGTGTGGCTTTATCCTTATCAGTATGATATCTGTCATGTGTTATGTGAGGGGTGTGCCTTTATCCTTATCCGTATGATATCTATCATGTGTTATGTGAGGGGTGTGCCTTTATCCTTATCCGTATGATATCTATCAGGTGTTATGTGAGGGGTGTGGCTTTATCCACATCTGTATATCTGGCATGTGTTATGTGAGGGGTGTGGCTTTATCCACATCTGTAGATATCTTTCATGTGTTATGTGAGGGGCATGGCTTTATCCCCATTTGTATGATATCTGTCATGTGTTGTGGATAAAGCCACGCCCCTCACATAACACATGACAGATATCTACAGATGTGGATAAAGCCACACCCCTCACATATCTGTATCATATCTGTCATGTGTTATGTGTGAGGTCTGGCTTCATCCTTATCCACATAATATCTGTCATGTGTTATGTGAGGGGTGTGGCTTTATCCTTATCCGTATGATATCTGTGATGTGTTATGTGAGGGGTGTAGCTTTATCCTTATCCGTATGGTATCTGTCATGTGTTATGCGAGGGGTGTGGCTTTATCCTTATCTGTATGATATCTGTCATGAGTTATGTGAGGGGTGTGGCTTTATCCTTATCCGTATGATATCTGTCATGTGTTACGTGAGGGGTGTGGCTTTATCCTTATCCGTATGATATCTGTCATGTGTTACGTGAGGGGTGTGGCTTTATCCTTGTCCGTATGATATCTGTCATGTGTTATGTGAGGGGTGTGGCTTTATCCTTATCAGTATGATATCTGTCCTGTGTTATGTGAGGGGCGTGGCTTGCATATCTGGCATGTGCTATCGGTATGTGAGGAGCGTGGCTTTATCCACATCTGTATGACTCCATCCGTAGCCGCAGTGGCTGGAGGTATGAGGAGCCCCTGCCATACACACGGAGTCTCCCGGCCCCAGGTTAAGGTGCTTCATACAGATGTATCTGATGTAGCAGATGGAACCCGCGCCAAGATGGTGGAGACACGTAATGCGGAGGACGGGTGGTACACGGTCTCTCCTTGGAGGGGATCTGCTGCTCTCTACCTACAGCTCATAGAGTCACAGGAGTCAATGACATCCTCTATGATCAGGCAGCCCCAGGCCCTATAGGATCCACAAACCCGCTGATGAAGCCACGCCTACGGGTGATAATGATGCGGCTTCTCGCGGGTTGGTAGAAACGCTCTCAGAACCACGTGATGTCGTGTTTATTTAGTGTACATTAAAATGCTGCAGCGCTGCATGCAAAGAAGAGTCCGGAGTCCAGGACACACCGGGCACCGTAGAGGAAGACCGGCACCCGGACGCCCGTTACGTCAGTCATATAGGGGATGTGTCTGCACACCCACCGCTCGGAGACTTCTAGCGTCGGACTGTGGTGTTGGCGTTACGATGCCACCTCGGAGGGTACATATTACTACAGAGACCGGCGGGCGTGGAGGTCGCCCTGCGCCTCTCTGGAAGTGGCTGTGAGCCGCCTGGCTGCAGATTAAACGGGCGGCTGGTCAATATTAGCACCTCCGCTTTGAACAGCAGCCATTTGACTTTAACTTCAGGGGAAAGAACGGATTTGCCGATCACTCTGGAATAATTAGAACATGTCAGTAAGAATTAATTTCCTCATTTTTCAAAAGGATACACAGAAATTACCATGTTATTATATGACAGCGGCCCGCCGAGGATTGTATTAAATTTAATTTCTAGCGCAGCCCACACAACAAATTAAAGTCATAAATAAGATGGAAGGAAGCAGGACGCAGAGCATATGTTTATGGCGATGACTGAAGCCAGGGGACCCGCGCACAACTATCTGCAGCTCACGTTATGGAAATCAGCAGCACCGCGCTCGGAATGACAGCGCGCCTTAATGGGGCTCCTGTCATTTTAAGAGGCACCGCCACCTTAGCATTCCGCGCTCGTCCCTCGCACCCCCGGCGCCTTCAGGCCTCAGATGTTAATTGGGTTTCTTAGAAAGAGAAATAAAATTGAAAAAAAATTAAAATCTCTGTTTATTTCTCATTTTGTCTTTTTTGAAGTTGTAAGACCCCGGCAGGTGCGGAAACGAGCGTCGCGGGTCTTCTTACAGGTGTGCAGAGGGTCCGGCGCCGCTGATCACAGCTGGAGAACCCCAACCCACCCCGGCGATAGACACTGGGGGGGTAGAAATAATAGTGTATAGGCAGCGTACACAATATCTGTAGCTACACCCCAAGTCAGGGGGGTCAAACTCATCGTCACCAGGGGTCACATTAGCAGAATAGTTGCCTTCAAAGGCAACCAATTGTCCAGAAAACTGGGGCACAAGTCCCCCACCAGAGACCTGATGCTAAACTGCCAGCAGTCCGAGAACAGAAAAACAGGGGATTAGCAGAACCCGCGAAAGGTTCCCAAAAGACTCCTTATGGCAGAGCCCTTACACACGGGGGTACAACACAAGCAGTAGGCACACAGGGTACGGACAGGCGGGAACAGGTGATAGCGAGGACCAGCCGGGATATACAAGCCACCTCACGGTTTGAGCGCCAGCAAGCAGAACGGTACTGCGCACCAAAGCCCCCCGCTTTGGTCCGCACATAGGACCAGGACAGCAGCTGCGATGCCGGGATCCAGCAGCAGGCCGGAAACCAGTCCACAGCGCATCAGAGGGTCTTCCCAGTGCAGTTCAGGGCCCTCCAATCTACAACAGGCTCTTCTGCATCCAGACCTCGTGGGACACATAAAAGGACATGGCGGGCCATATTCAGCCCACGGGCCTCAAGTCTGACACGTTCCCTAAATGGAAAACGGCGGTAGAAGGTAGAAAAGAAAATGTGAGGATGTGTCCAACTCATGACCATTTAATGGAAACAAAAACAACTAATAGACTGGCCGCCGTCAATACAACACAACGCTGCATACCTTATATAACAAAGGTAAGAAAAAACTAATAAAACAATGCCAACAGATCAATGAAGAATCATCAATGGATTAAGATGGTGAGCGGTCTGCAAATCATGTCCTATGAGGAGCGGTTAAAGGATCTGGGAATGTTTAGCAGAAGAGAAGGCTGAGAGAAGACTTAATAGCTGTCTACAAATATCTGAAGGGCTGTCACAGTGCAGAGGGATCAGCCCTATTCTCATCTGTACAAGGAAAGACTAGAAGCAATGGGATGAAACTGAAAGGGAGGAGACACAGATTAGATATTAGACAGTGAGGGGATCAATGAGTGGAACAGGCTGCCACGGGAGGTGGGGAGTTCTCCTTCAATGGAAGTCTTCAGAGGCTGGACAGACATGTCTGGGATGATTTAGTAAATTCTGCACTGAGCAGGGGGTTGGACCAGATGACCCTGGAGGACCCGATGACCTAGGAGGTCCCGATGACCCTGGAGGTCCCTTCCAACTCCACCAGTCTAGGATTCTATGATTAATCTGAAAGAAGCCCCCCAACCATATAGCTTCATTTCTAGTACTGGTCTCCTCATACTGGTAGGAGGCCTCATGGGCCGCCGGCTCTGACTGCATCCACTAGTTGTGCCTTGTATATTGCAATGTTCATGCTCGGTTCTGACCCGCAGAGACCTCACAGGTCATCTTCAACGCGGTCCTGGTGGTCTTTAGCGCTACGATGCAGATTACTACGAACGCCCCTGCATGGACGGGGTCCTGGTTGGTTTGGGGCCACCATGCCTTGTGCATGGCCAGCTTACTATGTAAGAATGCAACCAGGCACCCAGGACATCGTAGCATTCACAGTATCGGCAAGTTATCACGCATGGCTCCACTCGTATCATTACTAACATTATTCTGATATTTTCTATCCATACAGAAACCTGTCCATTGGTCGTCCCTGTAACGGGGGTTATTAGGCCGTGGGGAAGCCTCGGAGGGCGCAGAGCTCTTCGGCCCAGGAGCAGCTTCTCAAGCTACCAATCACTCTCCTACTAAAATCCTGAGGTAGTCCAATGCATGACACCGATCTGGAGCGTGTACAATGCAGCTTTGTGGCAGGGTGTGAAGTAACGGGCGGGAAGCAGAGCGCAGTAATCGGAATAATATACCTCATGAGCTCCAGGGAGCTAATCTTGGTAAGTCCTTGACAGCTTCTTCCCTGACATCACCAGTCAACTGCATAAGGTGGGTGTATGGAGACATTACTGACGGAGCCCCTATCAGTCGGATCCTGGCACTTACGGAGGACATGGCGCTCCACAAGACCCCATCATCTGGATAAGACACGTTGGGACACTCAGACACAAAAAGCTCTTGTTATCTCAATGCTAAATTTTTCCACCCAGCAAAATAAATACATCTTGTTATTTGTATAGCGCCAACGTATTCTGCAGCGCTTTCAGGAAATTTATTTATTACCCTCCAACAAGCTGGGTGCTCATTTTACCGACCTCAGATGGATGGAAGGCTGAGTCACCATTGGGCCGGCTACCTGAACCACGCGGGGACTGAACCTGCAACCTTCAGGTCCTGAACGAGAGCTTAGGACTGCATACTGCTGCCATAACACTCTGCGCCACACCAAAAGGTATCCGACCCTGCCTCCTTATTCTACTTTTGTATATTCGGGTCCCCGAGTGTCAGGGTGAACTTCATGGGGTCTGAGATGTGCCCGGGTTTCAGGGAAGTTGCCAGTTGTAAAGGGGATCACCAGAAGAAACGACTATCTAGGGTTGTGATTAAGGAGATCTTATCGTGCCATGGTGGATGCTCGACCTTAGAAAACCTTCAAGTGTTCTTCAAACCCAGTCGGGGAAGATCCTGAGCGTCATGGTGGACGTAGGCCTCCAGATGGGGATTTCTGGGTCCCCGTGTTTTTCGGCTGTACAGAGAAATGACCCCGTCGCTCCTAGTTGTCTTCCATATTGGGGATAACAAGAGGAGTTCTCGCCAGAGTCGTCGGAGGTTGAGGTGTTAACGGTGATGTGATGGAGTGGGTCACTGCCTTATCTGCCCTGATAGGAAGCATCTATTCTGGAGAAGGAGCTGTAATTGAAATGATTAATTAATTTAACGAGCCTTCGTTCTGCCTCCACCGCACAGCTGCAAAGGAAAGGATATTAATTTGTTATTTTCTTGGTAATTTGGTTGATGAGGATTCAGGAGAAAACGGGTTTTAGAAATCAACTTTGTGTATTTATACATCAGCGCCGAGGGCGGCGTTCTCCGGATGTTTCATCCCGACACAGGAGTTCATTGTCCTTTCACTTACAATCAGGAGGTCGCACATCCGCGGAGACTTCAGTCCTTACAGTATGAAAAGTCCTCGGGAAGTGCAGCAATAGTGGAGTCACTCACCGGACCCCGAGAACAGCGCCCCCTATGGTCAAATTACAGCAGGATAATCGCTCTCCGTTTTTGTTCACGTATTCTTTGTTGTCTCACTGACCTCTGGCACTGCGGACCCGCAGCACACGCAGGTAGATACATTTACTCCACCGTAACTGCAAAGTCTTCTGTAATTTCGCAACTTTTGTTGTTTTTTTCTATGTAGGTCTTAAGCTAAAGGATAAAAATTAAAAACTAAAAGGCTAAATAAAAAAACTAAGTGTACAAATCAAACCCACCACGGGATACGAGGAGGGGCGTAAAAATCGTTCTGCAGCAAAAAAAGACACAGATTTAGGCCTCCGTCCACGGCAGTGATTTCGCCGGCGGTAAATTATCGGCAAATCACGCCGGCTGAAGCTTTCCATAGCGTTGCTATGGAAAGTGCCGGCCCGCTGTCCACGAGTGGAGAATTATTCAGATTCTCCGCTCGCACCCGGCAATTCACAGCATTCTGCGAATTGCCCCGATTCTCTACGGTCAGCGTATCTGTCAGATAGGCTGACCTGCGGAGAACTGTCTGCCGGCTCCTGCTACGGGAAAACGCCCATGGACAGGGGGACTTAAGGAAAAAAACTTCACATTCCACAAAAAACTTTAGGGAAGCCTGAGGGCCGATATTTACGCCATCCTTTTTTATATTATGTTCAGTTTAAATGACAAAGAAAAAACAAACATTAAAAGTGTTTTCTGGGACCTTAACTAAAAAAGGTTAAAAGGCCTTAAAATAGAGATGCCCACTGTCCAGGTCCGCAGCCCCAGTGTAGAGGCGGCCGGTCAGGTGCCATACATCGTATATGTGACCAGTCATGGGCTGCAGCGACTATTGAAGAATCCCGATCACTGGCACGTGACCCCCTGCTTCTTCTTTCGGGGTCTGTGTGGCAGGCGCCGGGGCTGTGGAGATGGACAGGGAGTGCCGAGGACAGGCGAGGATTCATTTTTTCTTTATTTGAAGCTTTTGTTTTAAGTCCTGCAAAGCCCTTTAAGCTGAGATGGTGAGCTTGATGCGAGGCGATCACACAGCGAAGCCGCCTCCAACACGGAAGCCGCTGCCATTTCTTCACTCACGATTCTGATACGATAAAAATACCAACTTCTGAAGAGGAGACTTTTTGTTGGAAAGGGCTGATTATTCAGCGCAACAACATCTAGAAGCGGTACAAATAAAGCGCTCCCGTCTCACACAACAGCAACGTGTGGCGGTCGGAGATTTCAATAATTACATTTGGTTTTGTGTCAATCTGACACCCGGCGCTGACTCCACTAAATTGCCAATATAGATTTCAAGAAATATTTTAGCGGATCCGTTGAATTGCCAGAGGTTATTCTCATTAAAACCGAAATGACATGGCTTAATTAGTTGTAAATAAGAGAGATGAATTAAATAAGGCCCCCGACCCTTCGGGTGCGAGGCTGTGATTCCCATCTGTTGGCAATTGTGTAATTCAGCTCTGCGCGGAGGAGGCGCGGGACAAGAGGATGACAAACGGGGCGCTTCTAAATAAATATCTTATTAGTGGAGTGAAGTAGACGACAAAGGATAATTTATTCTTCTTTAAACTGCTCTCCACAAACTCAGGTGTTTCCAAATGAGAGCGCAGAAGAGTGATTAAATGCATCTGATAACAAGGCGCATTGCCGGAATTACTGACTGCCTCATTTTATGATTAATTAAACATGTAGATTAAAGTTGCAAAAGAATTTAGATTAATGAGCAAGTTAAGTCTTGCTGATATAAATGAACAGGGAATTGGATGCTCTGCGCAACTTTATAAACATGCATTCTATAATGAGAGAGACAAGGCTACATGTTCAGTCGTGGCCATGGGGGCCTCTGACGACGAGCTCTTTTTTTAACGTGCTTTGACAGCTTTCAAATAACATCCTACTGGAAGCTTTACACGCCGCTCGTCGCTGCGAAGCAGAAGCGGCGTGGCGTGCTCTGCTCACACCCATCCCAGGGAACGACCCCACTGCCGCGGCTGCTCGCAGCAATTACTGCCTCGATTGTTCTCTGGTTGCCCCACGCTTCCCTGGGTAAACACGGCTCTGGCGCTCACATTACGCTGGTGTCAACTCTAGATAACTCAATAAAGCGTGCTCCGGGACGCGAGGCTGCGCCGTACTCCACGCCGCTCCATCTCTGACAGCTCACAGAGCGCAGACCAGTGAATGCATCGTCTCCACAAAGTCCACGACCACTCGGGATCCACTCTGCTTTTATCATCGGGTCCTGAAAATCATGGTGATGGTTTTTATTTAAAGGGCCGGTGTCCAGACCTTTGCAAATGGGAGCTTTCATTCTAAGACTTTGGGGGAGGGAATCTCCCGGTGGATCTGCACCATTCTGCGGCGTGAGCTGCACCAAAGATTTGGACAAATTGTGTTTAACTGAAACTGCACATATTTATTGTAAATCTCACTCACCAAGAGTTGGGAGGGTTTACTGGCAGGGGGGGGGGTCTACACCTTTTAGACAGTTTTATAAACACTAAAGCCAAAAAATGGAGCAAACTTTGCCCCAGAGCTGCATGGAGCAGGTGCACATTTTATTTTCTGGCTGTTATTTTCCAAGAGGCGTGTCTTTTAATAAGTTTGGCTCAGTTCACACCAACATTTATTTTAGACGGCCATACAATATGCCAGTCTTTGTAAATACTGACCTCTGTGTTTAAGTTTGGTAAATTTTTCAAGATCTCTGCTTGATGTCAGTGAATGAGAACAGCCCAACAACTGAAAATACAGCAGAGTGCAGATACTTCACCCAGCTGAGGAGTTCATTGCATACTGTAAGCAGAGAGCAGCGGCACGAACCCCAATCCTGCCCCGCTGATCGCTCGCTACATGCACATCAGGGCTGTTTGATCCATTTTTAAAGGCCCCCTGTTTACCTCTTTTCACATAGAGCTTTAGGTTTCTCTGTTCCATTTTTAGACCAGAAAAAAGGATTTAAAGCAGAATTATGTTTCAATTTTCCCCACTGATTTAAAAGGGTTTTAAAAATAACGGAATGCTTTCAATTCGCTTCCGTTCCGATTACTTTTTTTACAAATAGTGCAGCTTTCAGCACTACCTGCTCTGCTAGAACAACTGAAATATGACAGAATGGAAGTGAACTGAAAGTACTCCATGTAAGAGAGAAAAAAAACTTAAAATGAAGGGGGACAAAGATGTGTAATTCCATTTTAGCTCAGTTTATTGCTCAAAAACTAGAACAGGGAGACAGAAGCCCCAACGCTGGTGTGGATGAGCCCCAACTGATCCAGACTGAAGCAAACAGATCTCTTGTTGTTACGGACCTGTTAAGCGGACAGTCGGGTTCCATCTGCACCCGTTTCTTATTGGCTATCCATTGTTTCTCTTTTCCAGCTTAAAGATCCATTAAAAAGATACAAACAGAATAGTTTTTATTTGCGTCTGTTCCCCTATTGAGCACAACAAAGAAAAAAAAAAATCATTCTGTCCAGAATTTGTTTTCTTGGCCGGAAAAAACAGTCCTGAACTTCAGTCGTTTCCTTCCATACAAAAAAAAAGATCCAAATGGAAATAAATCTGAATGAATCCCATTAAAATCAAGGTGGAATTTAGCAAACTTGTTTTTCTGTTCTTAGGAAGTAACAGAAAAGCTGAAAACTACAGACTTGAAGCCGATGTAATCACGAGCCTGCAGCTTGTAGAGACGCACGCTCCCGATTCCTGACATCAAGCAGAGGTCTTAGAAGCGGTGAGAAATCGAAACACAAAACTATTACGAAGTTTGAGAATGTCTGAAACTGCAACAATGTCACTTTGTTCACAGAGTCCTGGACGCCGGCCCTTTAACCCCTCAGTGACCGGCCTGTTTGTAAGCCATTTCCATCGCTGCATCAGTAGAGCCGTAACTGGCTGACAGCCCTACGAGGGCGATATTCCCCAGGAGCAGTTGTATATTTAATGGCCGCACTCTGGGGACATATAATCTGTTTTACAGTGTTCACCAATCGGTAAAAACAGGCTGACAACGTCCTCATCTGATCAGCCCGATTACTGCGATAACAAGTTTATGGAGCTTTTTTTTTTCTCTACTACTTTAATACAAAAAACACGTTTTCAAGAAGCCCAGCTGGCTGCAGAGCCGCATTCGGAGCACCAGAACAGTTCCTCCCGCAGCGGCGCTCTGTGCGAGGCTTGCTTTTTGAGTGAGGAGTTACAGTTTTTATTGCTCCCGTTTTGAGGTTCTTGTGACCTTTGATTGTGGTTTATAAAATAGTTACTTTATAAAGTTATTTTTATGACGTTCACCATGCCAGATAAATAACTAGATTTTCATTGTATGGGTGGTTAAGAACGCCCTAATACCCTTTTAGGTTTGTTTTTTAAAATTCTTTTGGTATTTTTAAAACTACTTTTTGTGGGAAAAAAGGCATTTTTTAACTAGATTTTTTTTTCTTTAGCATAAACTTTATGGACCTTTTTCTGATACTATTTTTAAGTCACTGAAGGGGACTTGAAGATGTGACCATTAGATCGCTAGGATAGCACACTGCATTACTACTAAGCCCATGACAGCAGCCTGGAGGCAGGGTCTAATAGGCTGAGCATCATGGCAGAGATGGAAGCCTTTGTTAAGCTTCCGGCTGCAATGGGAACTTATTGGTACCTTGCAATCACATTGCAGACTGCCGATGGGTAACAAGAGGAGCCCCCACTGTCATCTGCTTACATGATGTAGTTGCTATTGATTGTGCCATTAGAAGGGGTTAAATTGCCAGGATCTGAGGTTTCTCCATTCCTGGCGGTTAGAGCAGGAGCCGGGCTGTTAGTAGTCAGCCAAGCCACCGTCTTAAAAAGACGTCTGCAGGTTTAAAGCCCCTTAGTGACTGCTGTAAAAAGGCAGCGTGAACGTTTCGCTCCAGTGAACTCTCATTCAAATTAGTATCCGGGTACTGGAGAGGACCGCAAATAAAATGTGCTAAAGAGGGTGTACCTAGTTATTGAGACTGAAAGCCTGACAGCGGCTTCGATTCCTTGTGGGCCATGTGAGCGGCTCAGTGCAGACCCCCATGCAGTGACACAGCGCCGCTGCAGATGACGCGTCCCCTCCGAGTTCTTCTCTTTTTTTCGATGCACTCAGCACATTAAACAGTAAAGTGGGGGAGCGCCAAACGACCTCTTGTCCTGGATCCAAACATAAAATGGAAATCTCAGGCGGTTCCAGAGCGTCAGCGATCACTGAGGAACGAGCACTCAGGGAAAGTCTGATTGGTGTTTTCATGCACTTTTGTTCCTTTTCTTTGTTTTCACAGGTATTATTTTACACTCCAGCATAAGAGGAGGAAGCGGCGATGGCGGCGGTTACAATGGAGGCTGAGCGCAGACTACATGAGGGAACGGGCCAGTCTACGTACTCCATATTTACAGATCCTCCAGCAGTGAACGGAGGATGATGACTAAATGCTCAGAGCTGCAGAACATGTATTTATGAACTGGTCAAGTGACATGCGGAGCCGTTTCTCCAGCCGGGCGCACTTATTAGAAGACTACAAGAGGAGTGTGTAACTGTGGCGCGGATGCTGCGGACAACCATCGTGTTGCAGTTACCGGCGGCGAGGCGTTCTTAATGGAACGGATGCTGCATCCAAAGGAACCTTTACACGCAGCAACTCATGATTAGTCACTCAGACAAGTGGTTGACGAGCCACAGCCGTTGGTTGGCTTTCACACGGAGCACTACGCCGACATCTCCTTCGTAAGGGGGATTTCCATGCAAGTCGTTCACATGCAAACACCTGCGACTTTACAGCGGACAACTTTTATCAACCAGCGACTATTTTCTTGGTAAGCTGAAACCAAACGACTACCGACTGATCCGGGTTCAGGGGTCTTTCCCAGACCACCCAATAATGTGATCTGTAATTGTGAATGTGGTGAACGGTGTCAGAGCAGCGGCGTGTGGAGCCAGGACGGAGCTGGCAGCGCTTCTACGGATGGAATTAATGTGTTCATCGTCCTTCTATTTCCCCTGTGCCGTGTACATAGACTCATTTGCCTGGTAATTTAATAACCCGGGTTGAGCAGAGCACACGTGGGAGGGAAGGGGTTAATTGCACTTTCCAGTCTCCGGGGTCCTGAGGACTGTGGGGACAGCAAAACAGATAATGACCCGGCTGATAAATTACATATCATTACATAAAGATCAGCAGAACCGAAGCGCTTCCCAAAGATCAACCGATGTCAGAAGCCTCAATTATTGTGGGCAGAGAGGAAATACTGCTGACCAACGATAGATATGAGATATCTATCTATCTATCTCCTATCTATCTATCTATCTATCTATCTATCTATCTATCTCATGTCTCTCCATCTGTCCCCTATCTATGATAGACAGACAGACATGACATAGATAGATAGATAGATAGATAGATAGATAGATAGATAGATAGATAGATAGATAGATAGAAATGAGATAGATAGATAGATAGATAGATAGATAATGAGATAGATAGAAGATAGATAGATAGATAGGAGATAGATAGATAGATAGATAGATAGATAGATAGATAGATAGATAATGAGATAGATAATGAGATAGATATGAGATAGATAGATAGATAGAAATGAGATAGATATGAGATAGATAGATATGAGATAGATAGATAGATATGAGATAGATAGAAATGAGATAGATATGAGATGGGTAGATAGATAGAAGATAGATAGATAGATAGATAGATATGAGATAGATAGAAGGATAGATAGATAGATAGATAGATAGATAGATAGATAGATAGATAGATAGATAGATATGAGATATGAGAGAGATAGATAGATAGATATGAGATAGATAGAAGGATAGATAGATAGATAGATAGATAGATAGATAGATAGATAGATAGATAGATATGAGATATGAGATAGATAGATAGATAGATATGAGATAGATAGATATGAGAGAGATCGATAGATAGATAGAAATGAGATAGATATGAGATGGGTAGATAGATATGAGATAGATATGAGATAGGTATGAGATAGATAGATATGAGATAGATAGATATGAGATAGGTAGATAGATAGAAGATAGATATGAGATAGATAGATATGAGATAGGTAGATAGATAGAAGATAGATATGAGATAGATAGATATGAGATAGATAGATAGATAGATAGATAGATATGAGATAGATAGAAAGATAGATAGATATGAGATAGATAGATATGAGATATAGATAGATATGAGATAGATAGATATGAGATAGAGAGATACATAGATAGAGAGATAGATAGATATGAGATAGAGAGATAGATAGATATGAGATAGAGAGATAGATAGATATGAGATAGAGAGATAGATAGATATGAGATAGATAGATAGATAGATAGATAGATAGATAGGAGATAGGAGATAGGAGATAGGAGATAGATAGATAGGAGATAGATAGATAGATAGATAGGAGATAGAAAGATAGATAGGAAATAGATAGATAGATAGGAAATAGATAGATAGATAGATAAAAAAAAGATAGATAGATATGAGATAGATAGATAGATAGATAGATAGATAGATAGATAGATAGATAGATAATCTGGATGTCAGCACACGTCCTGTGTAACTGCAGACCCCATTAGTGCAAAGCAGAGTCCCCACGGCCACAGCGGCTCGAGTGCCTGTAAGACGTCTCTGTCATTTCTGAAGTGTTTGTGGGACGAGTCTGAGGGTCCGGAGTCATCTGTTAGGTGGACGATTCCTCCTGGAGAGTCGTATCCATATTCATGGAGCCTATAAGTGACAGCTGCGGCCTAATACATCGCTCCACACTACTCCACCTCCTCAGACACTCCGAGTCCCGGTACCAACCGCCTAGGACCCCCTTGCCCAGCATATACAAATATCCTGCAGATTATTACACCCCTGACTTCTAGAGATCTGCAGAACATCGCTCTGTCCGCTCTACCTCCTGATACAGTGATACATCCTGCAGATTATTACACCACTAACCTCTACAGATCTACAGAACATCGCTCTGTCCTCTCTACCTCCTGATACATAGTGATATGTCCTGCAGACTATTACACTACTGACCTCTACAGATCTGCAGAACATCGCTCTGCCCTCTCTACCTCCTGATGCATAGTGGTATAATCTGCAGACTATTACACCACTTACATCTAGAGATCTGCAGAACATCGCTCTGTCCCCCTCTACCTCCTGATACATAGTGATATATCCTGCAGATTATTACACCACTGACCTCTCTACAGATGTGCAGAACATCGCTCTGCCCTCTCTACCTCCTGATGCATAGTGGTATAATCTGCAGACTATTACACCACTTACATCTAGAGATCTGCAGAACATCGCTCTGTCCCCCTCTACCTCCTGATACATAGTGATATATCCTGCAGATTATTACACCACTGACCTCTCTACAGATGTGCAGAACATCGCTCTGTCCTCTCTACCTCCTGATACAGGGATACATCCTGCAGACTATTACACCACTGACCACTAGAGATCTGCAGAACATCGCTCTGTCCTCTCTACCTCCTGATACAGGGATACATCCTGCAGATTACTACAACACAGACCTCTCTACAGATCTGCAGAACATCGCTCTCCCTCCTAGCAGGTACATATTTATGTGTCCCGCAGAGTATTCCTCCCTTCAGTACAATACTAAGGTGACACTTCTGTTCTGATGACGTCATCCCTGAGGTACTGACATCAGTAAAACCTTTTGAGAAGAGGCAGAAGCAGTTGGTGGAGTCTGAGGTGAGTGCGTCGGGGCCCGGTGATGTCATGGGTAGACCACCAGCGTCTTGCCGCCCCCCGCCTTACATTACACTTGGACACAATACGTGGCTGTTACACCTCGTATAAATCCCCCTCTCCCCTCGCAGAGCCGCTCCAAATCTGCCGTATGTAAACGAGACATTTCACTTTATAAATCAGGCGGGATGACAGCGCACACGCCCGCTGCGAGACTCTCTGTCACCGCTCGTTCCCCGCACCACCGTGCAAACGTGTGGGAAGCACAAACGCAAAAGGGCCGGGCCACGTTCAGGGCAGATCCAGCGGCACGTTTCCACCTACTTCTTTGGCTTTCCAAAATGTCAGCGAAGGAGCTGTGAGCGAGCCGACCCACCCACTCCTTGCGCCAGGAGGATTCACGGAGCTCCCACCCACGGATCCCTGCTGTTTACAAATAATTAGCGCTGTGATGTCATCATAGGAGTTCAGTCACTGGAATAATTGCAATTAGCGAGGCACTCTTGTGAATTATAGCCGAAAATACCAGAAAACAAGAACATCCCGAGAATACCGGGTCATTTAGGATTAAAGGTCCGTTTACTCGGCATGATTATCAGGCCCAAACGCTCCTCGTCCGTCCGACAGCTGCGAGGACCACGGGCCGGCCGACAGCTGCGAGGACCACGGGCCGGCCGACAGCTGCGAGGACCACGGGCCGGCCGACAGCTGCGAGGACCACGGGCCGGCCGACAGCTGCGAGGACCACGGGCCGGCCGACAGCTGCGAGGACCACGGGCCGGCCGACAAACCCACGCTCCTTCGTTGGTTGATCATTCAGTATCAGGGGCATGCAAGCACTCGCCCGTACATCCCGCAGTGGGGTACACCTGGCCCTTGGGGATGGACCATCCTAATTACACTTGGTCGTCCCCCCGATCTTCAGCTTGTGTGAAGGAGCAGATCAGCGTCGGCAGCGCTCATCCCGTCAGGCCACGAAGTCCGCTCAGGCAATGGACTTTAGTTGTGCTGCGTCCACGACCCGCACTTGTATGCTGTCAAATACCTCACGAACGTGTAAAAACAAACGCGGCGCATTCCCTATTGGGAGGACAGCTTCATCTACAGAACCTTTGGGATACAAATGTATCCGTTCATCTCGGTTTTACATTCACAAACTGATACGTTTTATTTTAAAAAAAATCAAAGCTGAGAAGCAGAAAATCCAGGAAAATTAAACCGTATGTGATCTTGCAGACGGAGAGGCATCGCGCGGTACGGCGCACAATCCGGCTACGGGCCTCACCAGAAGAACTCTAAACAAATGGATGCAGTGAACGGCGCCGCGGCATCCTGAAAACACGTGAGGCTCACAAACGCAGACTTCATGTTCATTTACATTGTGTACGTTTTTAGTCCACGCACACGTTTATACTGTTCAAACAACGCAGTGTGAACGCTGCCTAGCTCTGCTGCAGTGCACTAGCAGAAGTGTGAGTGCAGCTCTGGATGGGCGCAGCCTCCAGCAATGGCGCGGTGCACAGAGGAGCAGGGACACATGAGCCGTTCCCACAGGCGGAGTTGGTTTAGGAGAACATATTTGCGCTGACATAAATAATACTGAACAGGTGCCTCGTGCAGACAAGGGGAGCGCAGATGGAGAGCGGCGCTATAAATACCCGGCTCTATGTGTTTTATCACACGCATTCTCTCGGATTTCAGGTGTAACTTACAGGCTGAGCTGATCCTCCCAAAACAGCACAGTCCGTGTTATTGTCGATAGCTTTCGCTATGACAAGACCGTGCCGTAAATAGCGCTCGCCATGTCCAGCGCCATGTGTGTCCTTCCTGGCCCGACTCATCTTACAGTCACTCGGTAACAACAATGAATCACTTACATCAGCTGACAGGGGTTGTTTCAGGTAAAACAAGCTCCCAAAAACAGCCCTCCACTGGAAACGGCGCAATCACGTCTGTACGCCAAACTATGGGAGGTAGCCAGCGGAGCGAGCAGCTCCACGACACCCCGCAGGGCGGCAACTGCTGCCCTTCACTGCAACTACCAGACAACGAACCGCAACACCGAGATCAACTGTCATCAGAAGAACGGCTCATGACAAAACGACCGGTAAAAGGGAGGTTATGGAGTCGCTGCAGAGACCAGACAAAACCAAGAAGGCTCAAAGTACATGAATAACATGTGCCACTGGTAGCTATGTAACTCTGTATGTGACCTTCCACAGGACCAGCACATGCCCCTCCTGACATCCTCTGTGCTGCGGGGGTCCTTCCATCATGTAACACAGGACTAGTACACTCCCCTCCTAACATCCCCTGTGCTGCGGGGGTCCTGCTCCTTCTGCCATGTAACACAGGACCAGCACACTCCTCTCCTGACATTCTCTGTGCTGCGGGGGTCCTGCTCCTTCTGCCATGTAACACAGGACCAGCACACTCCCGTCCTGACATCCTCTGTGCTGCGGGGGTCCTGCTCCTTCCACCATGTAACACAGGACCTGCACACTCCCCTCCTGACATCCTCTGTGCTGCAGGGGTCCCTACACAATGTAACACAGGACCAGCACACTGCCCTCCTGACATCCTCTGTGCTGCGGGGGTCCTGCTCCTCCCACCATGTAACACAGGACCAGCACACTCCCCTCCTGACATTCTCTGTGCTGCGGGGGTCCTGCTCCTTCTGCCATGTAACACAGGACCAGCACACTCCCCTCCTGACATCCTCTGTGCTGCGGGGGTCCTTCCATCATGTAACACAGGACTAGTACACTCCCCTCCTAACATCCTCTGTGCTGCGGGGGTCCTGCTCCTTCTGCCATGTAACACAGGACCAGCACACTCCCATCCTGACATCCTCTGTGCTGCGAGGGTCCTTCCACCATGTAACACAGGACCAGCACACTCCCATCCTGACATCCTCTGTGCTGCGGGGGTCCTGCTCCTTCCACCATGTAACCCTCAGTAGGTGAATTATTTTCCCCAAGCCGCAGGCTCTCTGTAAATATCCCTCCTCAGCCCCCAGAAAATCCTTCTGCAGTAATGCAATAAATAGACAGGGATGAGGGAGATATACTCTGTATATAGCATGTGCCATGCCCGCCGCCTCCTTACTCTGTATATAATGTGTGCCAAGTCCGCCACCTCCTTACTCTGTATATAGTGTGCCATGCCCGCCGCCTCCTTACTCTGTATATAATGTGTGCCATGCCCGCCGCCTCCTTACTCTGTATATGTGTGCCATGTCCGCCGCCTCCTTACTCTGTATATAATGTGTGCCATGCCCGCCGCCTCCTTACTCTGCATATAATGTGTGCCATGCCCGCCGCCTCCTTACTCTGTATATGTGTGCCATGCCCGCTGCCTCCTTACTCTGTATATAATGTGTGCCATGTCCGCCGCCTCCTTACTCTGTATATAATGTGTGCCATGTCCGCCACCTCCTTACTCTGTATATAGCGTGTGCCATGTCCGCCACCTCCTTACTCTGTATATAGCGTGTGCCATGCCCGCCGCCTCCTTACTCTGTATATAATGTGTGCCATGCCCGCCGCCTCCTTACTCTGTATATAATGTGTGCCAAGTCCGCCGCCTCCTTACTCTGTATATAGTGTGCCATGCCCGCCGCCTCCTTACTCTGTATATAATGTGTGCCATGCCCGCCGCCTCCTTGCTCTGTATATAATGTGTGCCAAGCCCGCCGCCTCCTTACTCTGTATATAATGTGTGCCATGTCCGCCACCTCTTTACTCTGTATATAATGTGTGCCATGCCCGCCGCCTCCTTACTCTGTATATAGTGTGCCATGCCCGCCGCCTCCTTACTCTGTATATAATGTGTGCCATGCCCGCCGCCTCCTTGCTCTGTATATAATGTGTGCCAAGCCCGCCGCCTCCTTACTCTGTATATAATGTGTGCCATGTCCGCCACCTCTTTACTCTGTATATAATGTGTGCCATGCCCGCCGCCTCCTTACTCTGTATATAGTGTGCCATGCCCGCCGCCTCCTTACTCTGTATATAATGTGTGCCAAGTCCGCCGCCTCCTTACTCTGTATATAGTGTGCCAAGTCCGCCGCCTCCTTACTCTGTATGTAGTGTGCCATGCCCGCCGCCTCCTTACTCTGTATATAATGTGTGCCATGCCCGCCGCCTCCTTACTCTGTATATAATGTGTGCCATGTCCGCCGCCTCCTTACTCTGTATATAATGTGTGCCAAGTCCGCCACCTCCTTACTCTGTATATAGTGTGCCATGCCCGCCGCCTCCTTACTCTGTATATAATGTGTGCCATGCCCGCCGCCTCCTTACTCTGTATATGTGTGCCATGCCCGCTGCCTCCTTACTCTGTATATAATGTGTGCCATGTCCGCCGCCTCCTTACTCTGTATATAATGTGTGCCATGTCCGTCACCTCCTTACTCTGTATATAGCGTGTGCCATGTCCGCCACCTCCTTACTCTGTATATAGCGTGTGCCATGCCCGCCGCCTCCTTACTCTGTATATAATGTGTGCCATGCCCGCCGCCTCCTTACTCTGTATATAATGTGTGCCAAGTCCGCCGCCTCCTTACTCTGTATATAGTGTGCCATGCCCGCCGCCTCCTTACTCTGTATATAATGTGTGCCATGCCCGCCGCCTCCTTGCTCTGTATATAATGTGTGCCATGCCCGCCGCCTCCTTACTCTGTATATAATGTGTGCCATGTCCGCCACCTCTTTACTCTGTATATAATGTGTGCCATGCCCGCCGCCTCCTTACTCTGTATATAGTGTGCCATGCCCGCCGCCTCCTTACTCTGTATATAATGTGTGCCAAGTCCGCCGCCTCCTTACTCTGTATATAGTGTGCCAAGTCCGCCGCCTCCTTACTCTGTATGTAGTGTGCCATGCCCGCCGCCTCCTTACTCTGTATATAATGTGTGCCATGCCCGCCGCCTCCTTACTCTGTATATAATGTGTGCCATGTCCGCCGCCTCCTTACTCTGTATATAATGTGTGCCATGTCCGCCGCCTCCTTACTCTGTATATAATGTGTGCCATGCCCGCCGCCTCCTCACTCTGTATATAATGTGTGCCAAGTCCGCCGCCTCCTTACTCTGTATATAGTGTGCCATGCCCGCCGCCTCCTTACTCTGTATATAATGTGTGCCATGCCCGCCCCCTCCTTACTCTGTATATAATGTGTGCCATGTCCGCCGCCTCCTTACTCTGTATATAATGTGTGCCATGCCCGCCGCCTCCTTACTCTGTATATAATGTGTGCCATGCCCGCCGCCTCCTTACTCTGTATATAATGTGTGCCATGCCCGCCGCCTCCTTACTCTGTATATAATGTGTGCCATGCCCGCCGCCTCCTTACTCTGTATATAATGTGTACCATGTCCGCCGCCTCCTTACTCTGTATATAGTGTGCCATGCCCGCCGCCTCCTTACTCTGTATATAATGTGTGCCATGTCCGCCGCCTCCTTACTCTGTATATAATGTGTGCCATGCCCGCTGCCTCCTTACTCTGTATATGTGTGCCATGCCCGCCGCCTCCTTACTCTGCATATAATGTGTGCCATGTCCGCCGCCTCCTTACTCTGTATATAATGTGTGCCATGTCCGCCGCCTCCTTACTCTGTATATAGAGTGAGCCATGCCCGCCGCCTCTTTACTCTGTATATAGCGTGTGCCATGCCCGCCGCCTCCTTACTCTGTATATAATGTGTGCCATGCCCGCCGCCTCCTTACTCTGTATATAATGTGTGCCATGCCCACCGCCTCCTTACTCTGTATATAATGTGTGCCATGCCCGCCGCCTCCTTACTCTGTATATAATGTGTGCCATGCCCGCCGCCTCCTTACTCTGTATATAATGTGTGCCATGCCCGCCGCCTCCTTACTCTGTATATAATGTGTGCCATGTCCGCCGCCTCCTTACTCTGTATATAGCGTGTGCCATGCCCGCCGCCTCTTTACTCTGTATATAGCGTGTGCCATGCCCGCCGCCTCCTTACTCTGTATATAGCGTGTGCCATGCCCTCCCCTTCCTTGCAAGGTCATAAGAGCCACTTCCAGATTCCTCATATTCCCTTCGGTCTTCTCTTTTCTGCAGAGGTAACATTTAGTTGCGACAACCTGTCCTCATATCGGAGATCGCCCAGACCGTGTCCTAATTTTATTGTCCCTCGTCAAAGTTTTTCCAGCAATTTCTGAAGGTGATTAACGAAGACAAACTGCCTTTTTCTGAATCAACAAGAGCGGGGGGGGGGGGGGGGGGTGACAACAGGCGGAACTAGATGGACATTGTCTTCCTCCAGCCCAACCTACTATTTTACTATATAATATCTTGTTAGCTTTTGATGCAGCAGACTGACATTGAATGCTATCATTTAGCTGATTACCAACAGTTTCACCTCCGGTAGATCCTTCTGCATTATAAGCCCGTCCAGTAATGATCCACTTGGGGTATAGGTAGCCCAAATGTTTAACCTAACACTTGTCAGCTTTGACCCCATCTGACATTGTGCTGCCCATTCAGTCAGATTATCCAAGGTATGGCATCTACGTAGCGTAGTGTCAAATGCACAACAAAGTCCAACATATACGCCATTTATAAACAAAGTAAATATCTGGTACTTACATGAAGTCAAAAAAACTCTGCGGCGCCACACGTCACTGCTCGACTGCCCGGTAACTCATGAAACTGATCTGAGAAGAGAGGAAAAAAGTGCAATGAAACCCAAAGCCCGGACGTCAGACATAAGTAATCCAGCAGCGATGACGGGGCCGGCCGACACAGGGGATGCAGGAGCGAGGACGGGGCCGGCCGACACAGGGGATGCAGGAGCGAGGACGGGGCCGGCCGACACAGGGGATGCAGGAGCGAGGACGGGGCCGGCCGACACAGGGGATGCAGGAGCGAGGACGGGGCCGGCCGACACAGGGGATGCAGGAGCGAGGACGGGGCCGGCCGACACAGGGGATGCAGGAGCGAGGACGGGGCCGGCCGACACAGGGGATGCAGGAGCGAGGACGGGGCCGGCCGACACAGGGGATGCAGGAGCGAGGACGGGGCCGGCCGACACAGGGGATGCAGGAGCGAGGACGGGGCCGGCCGACACAGGGGATGCAGGAGCGAGGACGGGGCCGGCCGACACAGGGGATGCAGGAGCGAGGACGGGACCGGCCGACACAGGGGATGCAGGAGCGAGGACGGGGCCGGCCGACACAGGGGATGCAGGAGCGAGGACGGGGCCGGCTGATACAGCGTTTGTCCTACTTAGGAGTCTGAGACACCAAGAATCCCTGCAGCTAAAGCCAAGTTTACACCAGTATTAAGGTTTGAAATTGCTTAGACTCATAACAGAATACCAGAAGAGCCGAACCCGACATATGCCAAATGCCCTCTCACCCACCTGCACCCCTACTGATTATGTGGGCTGTCTGGCCTCCAGGAAAAAAAATTCCCAAACAGAATAATGCAGCATGCTGTGCCATTTTGTCCAGGATTTTATGCCGAATCTGTGGCAGAACCCAAACTCATTATAGTCTGGCACTTCCTGTTCTCTACTTCTTGGCAGTCATCTCATTAGCTTCAGGGGCAGGAATACACTGAGAGGTGTCACTATATATAGATGACACAGGATCCACCATTCACAATATTCACAGCTCACCTCCTCCCCTCCCTGTACAGACAGGATTACACTGAGAGGGGACACCTATATATAGATAACACAGGAGCCACCATTCACAATAGTCACAGCTCACCTCCTCCCCTCCCTGTACAGACAGGATTACACTGAGAGGAGACACCTATATGTAGATAACACAGGATTCATCATTCACAGAAGTCACAGCTCACCTCCTCCCATCCCTGCACAGGCAGGATTACACTGAGAGGTGTCACTATATATAGGTAACACAGGATTCATCATTTACAATAGTCATAGCTAACCTCCTCCCCTCCCTGCACAGACAGGATTACACTGAGAGGTGTCACTATATATAGATAACACAGGATTTATCATTTACAATAGTCACAGCTCACCTCCTCCTCTCCCTGCACAGACAGGATTACACTGAGAGGTGTCACTATATATAGATAACACAGGAGCCACCATTCACAATAGTCACAGCTCACCTCCTCCCCTCCCTGCACAGACAGGATTACACTGAGAGGAGACACCTATATATAGATAACACAGGATTCATCATTCATAGAAGTCACAGCTCCCCTCCTCCCCTCCCTGCACACTGACCACTAAGCCTAACTGGGGGGTGCACCTGGTTGTCCCTGGGGGGTGCTGTACATGCTATGTGCTCTCAGGGAGGCACCCCTAAAACCTGAGAGGGCCAAATTAACAATATTAGAAACTGGATGAAAATCATGAGATTTAACCCTAATACAGTGCAACATTCAGGAGGTGTGAAAAGCTGGGTGACAAGTCATGTGTAAGCTCTCCAACACGCACCCGCCATGCCGGCATGTAAGATGATGGCTACCCGCTGCACAGCGAAGCCTCCAGAGCATGGTATCTGTGTGAGCGCTCTATGGAAGCAGGGCATCGAGAGCCGCTAATCTGGGATTATATCCACATGTGCAGCACCGATCAGCGCTGTAATCTAAGTAGAGTATCGCCAGCTCTTCCGGGTGGTGATAGGTGTGTACATGGCCCTGGTATATGTATCACCAGCTCTCCCGGACAGTGATAGGTGTGTACATGGCCCTGGTATATGTATCGCCAGCTCTTCCGGGTGGTGATAGGTGTGTACATGGCCCTGGTATATGTATCACCAGCTCTCCCGGACAGTGATAGGTGTGTACATGGCCCTGGTATATGTATCACCAGCTCTCTCGGACAGTGATAGGTGTGTACATGGCCCTGGTATATGTATCGCCAGCTCTTCCGGGTGGTGATAGGTGTGTACATGGCCCTGGTATATGTATCACCAGCTCTCCCGGACAGTGATAGGTGTGTACATGCCCCTGGTATATGTATCACCAGCTCTCTCGGACAGTGATAGGTGTGTACATGCCCCTGGTATATGTATCACCAGCTCTCTCGGACAGTGATAGGTGTGTACATGGCCCTGGTATATGTATCACCAGCTCTCCCGGACAGTGATAGGTGTGTACATGCCCCTGGTATATGTATCACCAGCTCTCCCGGACAGCGATAGGTGTGTACATGGCCCTGGTATATGTATCGCCGGCTCTTCCAGGCGGTGATAGGTGTGTACATGGCCCTGGTATATGTATCTCCGGCTCCTCCAGGCGGTGATAGGTGTGTACATGGCCCTGGTATATGTATCGCCAGCTCTTCTGGACAGTGATAGGTGTGTACATGGCGCTGGTATATGTATCGCCAGCTCTTCTGGACAGTGATAGGTGTGTATTTGGCCCTGGTATATGTATCACCAGCTCTCCCGGACAGTGATAGGTGTGTACATGGCCCTGGTATATGTATCACCAGCTCTCCCGGACAGTGATAGGTGTGTACATGCCCCTGGTATATGTATCGCCAGCTCTTCTGGTCGGTGATAGGTGTGTACATGGCCCTGGTATATGTATCGCCAGCTCTTCCGAGTGGTGATAGGTGTGTACATGGCCCTGGTATATGTATCGCCAGCTCTTCTGGACAGTGATAGGTGTGTACATGGCCCTGGTATATGTATCACCAGCTCTCCCGGACAGTGATAGGTGTGTACATGGCCCTGGTATATGTATCGCCAGCTCTTCTGGTTGGTGATAGGTGTGTACATGGCCCTGGTATATGTATCGCCAGCTCTTCCAGGCGGTGATAGGTGTGTACATGGCCCTGGTATATGTATCGCCAGCTCTTCCGGGTGGTGATAGGTGTGTATATGGCCCTGGTATATGTATCGCCAGCTCTTCCGGGTGCTGATAGGTGTGTACATGGTCCCAGTATATGTATCGCCAGCTCTTCCGGGTGCTGATAGGTGCGTATTTGGCCCTGGTATATGCATCGCCAGCTCTTCCGGACAGTGATAGGTGTGTACATGGCCCTGGTATATGTATCACCAGCTCTCCCGGACAGTGATAGGTGTGTACATGGCCCTGGTATATGTATAGCCAGCTCTTCCGGGTGGTTATAGGTGTGTACATGACCCTGGTATATGCATCGCCAGCTCTTCTGGTTGGTGATAGGCGTGTACATGGTCCCAGTATATGTATCGCCAGCTCTTCTGGTTGGTGATAGGTGTGTACATGGCCCTGGTATATGTATCGCCAGCTCTTCTGGTTGGTTATAGGTGTGTACATGGCCCCGGTATATGTATCGCCAGCTCTTCCAGGTGGTGATAGGTGTGTACATGGCCCTGGTATATGTATCGCCAGCTCTTCTGGTCGGTGATAGGTGTGTATATGGCCCTGGTATATGTATCGCCGGCTCTTCCAGGCGGTGATAGGTGTGTACATGGCCCTGGTATATGTATCACCAGCTCTTCCGGGTGGTGATAGGTGTGTATTTGGCCCTGGTATATGTATCGCCAGCTCTTCCGGACAGTGATAGGTGTGTACATGGCCCTGGTATATGTATCGCCAGCTCTTCTGGACAGTGATAGGTGTGTACATGGCGCTGGTATATGTATCGCCAGCTCTTCTGGACAGTGATAGGTGTGTATTTGGCCCTGGTATATGCATCGCCAGCTCTTCCGGACAGTGATAGGTGTGTACATGGCCCTGGTATATGTATCACCAGCTCTCCCGGACAGTGATAGGTGTGTACATGCCCCTGGTATATGTATCGCCAGCTCTTCTGGTCGGTGATAGGTGTGTACATGGCCCTGGTATATGTATCGCCAGCTCTTCCGAGTGGTGATAGGTGTGTACATGGCCCTGGTATATGTATCGCCATCTCTTCTGGACAGTGATAGGTGTGTACATGGCCCTGGTATATGTATCACCAGCTCTCCCGGACAGTGATAGGTGTGTACATGGCCCTGGTATATGTATCGCCAGCTCTTCTGGTTGGTGATAGGTGTGTACATGGCCCTGGTATATGTATCGCCAGCTCTTCCAGGCGGTGATAGGTGTGTACATGGCCCTGGTATATGTATCGCCAGCTCTTCCGGGTGGTGATAGGTGTGTATATGGCCCTGGTATATGTATCGCCAGCTCTTCCGGGTGCTGATAGGTGTGTACATGGTCCCAGTATATGTATCGCCAGCTCTTCCGGGTGCTGATAGGTGCGTATTTGGCCCTGGTATATGCATCGCCAGGTCTTCCGGACAGTGATAGGTGTGTACATGGCCCTGGTATATGTATCACCAGCTCTCCCGGACAGTGATAGGTGTGTACATGGCCCTGGTATATGTATAGCCAGCTCTTCCGGGTGGTTATAGGTGTGTACATGACCCTGGTATATGCATCGCCAGCTCTTCTGGTTGGTGATAGGCGTGTACATGGTCCCAGTATATGTATCGCCAGCTCTTCTGGTTGGTGATAGGTGTGTACATGGCCCTGGTATATGTATCGCCAGCTCTTCTGGTTGGTTATAGGTGTGTACATGGCCCCGGTATATGTATCGCCAGCTCTTCCAGGTGGTGATAGGTGTGTACATGGCCCTGGTATATGTATCGCCAGCTCTTCTGGTCGGTGATAGGTGTGTATATGGCCCTGGTATATGTATCGCCGGCTCTTCCAGGCGGTGATAGGTGTGTACATGGCCCTGGTATATGTATCACCAGCTCTTCCGGGTGGTGACAGGTGTGTATTTGGCCCTGGTATATGTATCGCCAGCTCTTCCGGACAGTGATAGGTGTGTACATGGCCCTGGTATATGTATCGCCAGCTCTTCTGGTCGGTGATAGGTGTGTATATGGCCCTGGTATATGTATCGCCGGCTCTTCCAGGCGGTGATAGGTGTGTACATGGCCCTGGTATATGTATCACCAGCTCTTCCGGGTGGTGATAGGTGTGTATTTGGCCCTGGTATATGTATCGCCAGCTCTTCCTGACAGTGATAGGTGTGTACATGGCCCTGGTATATGTATCACCAGCTCTCCCGGACAGTGATAGGTGTGTACATGGCCCTGGTATATGTATCGCCAGCTCTTCCGGGTGGTGATAGGTGTGTACATGGCCCTGGTATATGTATCGCCAGCTCTTCTGGACAGTGATAGGTGTGTACATGCCCCTGGTATATGTATCACCAGCTCTCTCGGACAGTGATAGGTGTGTACATGCCCCTGGTATATGTATCACCAGCTCTCCCGGACAGTGATAGGTGTGTACATGGCCCTGGTATATGTATCGCCAGCTCTTCCGGGTGGTGATAGGTGTGTACATGGCCCTGGTATATGTATCGCCAGCTCTTCTGGACAGTGATAGGTGTGTACATGGCCCTGGTATATGTATCGCCAGCTCTTCTGGACAGTGATAGGTGTGTACATGGCCCTGGTATATGCATCTCCGGCTCTTCTGGTCTGTGATAGGTGTGTACATGGCCCTGGTATATGTATCGCCAGCTCTTCTGGTCGGTGATAGGTGTGTACATGGCGCTAGTATATGTATCACCAGCTCTTCCGGACAGTGATAGGTGTGTACATGGCCCTGGTATATGTATCGCCGGCTCTTCTGGACAGTGATAGGTGTGTACATGGCCCTGGTATATGTATCACCAGCTCTTCCGGACAGTGATAGGTGTGTACATGGCCCTGGTATATGTATCGCCAGCTCTTCTGGACAGTGATAGGTGTGTACATGGCCCTGGTATATGTATCACCAGCTCTTCCGGACAGTGATAGGTGTGTACATGGCCCTGGTATATGTATCGCCGGCTCTTCTGGACAGTGATAGGTGTGTACATGGCCCTGGTATATGTATCGCCGGCTCTTCTGGATAGGGATAGGTGTGTACATGGCCCTGGTATATGCTGGCGTCTCTGGGGAGTGAAGAGTCACTTCCACAATGATGCCATACAATGTACTGCGAGGACTATAGTGGAGGTCGGCTTACAGAAGGACGTTCGGATTCCGTGGATCGTATTCCTCTGGTGTGATCCTGGAATCACACTACAGATCCCGAGAAACAGTGCCAGCATGTCATACAAGTCACAGCACCCATGTGTCCCCGAACACTGCTGCCACCACTGTACCCACCATGTGTTGCCACATCCGCCACCAGGACCCGTCATGGAGGTTTACTACCCTGATGTGGGGCAGTCAGAGGACTGGTACGAGGTGGTCCTGGGGCTGAGACTGGCAGAGGAGGCTTGGAGGAGCTCAGATCCCTTCTCTCTCCCCCATTAACCACAGTCCTGATGGAAGAAGCCCTCCAACACAGCAGCGCCAGTTCAGGTATATCCACATATTATTAACCCTTTCATTATGATGGGGGGTCTGTGTCATGTGACCCCACCTGACCACCGCTACAGAGTTCCTGTCTGGAGGACGTCACAGAACTCCAGGATGCCATCAGCATCCATCGCATCCTCCTGGCAGCTCTTAGACCACTCCCCTGTCATAAAGCTCCGCCCTCCTCGTTGGATGTATACAGTGATGCTGAAGTCTATACTCTCCAAAACACTGGAGGTGCAGCGATATAGCAGGTGACTCTATACACTGACAGGCTGCAGAGCTAGAAGTCTCCCGACTAACACTGTCTGTGCTACAGGTTTGCAGAATCACCAGCATATCCTATGAGATGCAACTTGACATCGGCCCATGGGGAAGAAAGCTACCACAAGCAGGAGGCAGAGGAGACACCGATACCCCGAGACTCTGCGGTGCGATGCTGCATCACCCAGGATACCCCGGACTCTGCGGTGCGATGCTGAATTACCCAGGATACCCTGGACTCTGCGGTGCGATGCTGAATTACCCAGGATACCCCGGACTCTGCGGTGCGATGCTGAATTACCCAGGATACCCCGGACTCTGCGGTGCGATGCGGTATTATAAGCAAGTCATATTAATGGGTAAGAAGGAACCAAGATGTCAGACAATCCATAAATGGCACATCAGCTAAAACAAGCATGCACAAGAGCCTCTACATTACTCTCTGACCATAGCTGAACTATAGGGGGACGATGCTAAAGGTACAGCGCAGACGGAAGTCATTGTGTATTCCGTGTCTGAAGGTCCTAACAGTGAAGCCTACCGGATGGTCACACTTTGATGTACCCACAGTTGGCGTCATTGCAGTTCAACTTAGAGGTAATGTCCGACAGACATCAAACATGATGCCCACCGATATCTCTGCGCCCGCACTACACCTTCATGGGATGCTGCAGACATGCTGCATCGTCTGACCTATTAGGGAGCTATTCTCCCTGCTTCTGGAGAATGAACGTTGATAAAATACCAAAACTAATTTTTAAAAAGCAACATATAAGTACGACCGCGTTCAGAACGACCCAAAAAAGGTAAAGATCTTATCTATCCACTTGATGAACACCGGAAAAATTATTTTATGAGTAATTCCAGAATCTTTTTTTTTTTTCTCTTTTGTTTGCCTCCCCAAAAAATGCAATCCAAACGTCATATGAATCTCAGAAAGGTACCAATAAAAACTACAACTCTACCCGCAGAAAACAAACCGCCAGAGCTCTGCTGTCAGAAGAACAAATCTCATAGTGTAGTTGGAAGAGACCTCCGGGTTCATCGGGCCCACCCCCCTGCTCAGTGCAGGATCACTAAATCATCCCAGACAGATATTTGTCCAGCCTTTGTTTGAACACTTCCATTGAAGGTGAACTCCCCACCTCCCGTGTCAACCTGTTCCACTCACTGATCCCCCTCACTGTCTAATATCTAATCTGTGTCTCCTCCCTCAGTTTCATCCCATTGCTTCTAGTCTTTCCTTGTGCAGATGAGAATAGGGCTGATCCCTCTGCACTGTGACAGCCCTTCAGATAATTGTAGACCGCTATTAAGTTGTGGCTCTTAGAACGCAGCGATGCCGATTTAATTGTTTTGCTTTAAAAAGTGGTGTTTTTACTCTGCAAAAGTAGTATAAAAAAAAATCTATAAACTTGGTGTGACAGTAATTGGGACAATCAGATAAAAACATTATCAGGTTATTATTACCAGATGGTGAGCGCTGTAATAAACAAACCCCCAAATCAATGATGGAATTTGTATCTTGGGGGTGGGGGTTTCAAAAAAAGCTCTGTTGTCCCTCCTGGCAGCTCTGCTCTGCTGTCCCTCCTGGCAGCTCTGCTCTGCTGTCCCTCCTGGCAGCTCTGCTCTGCTGTCCCTCCTGGTAGCTCTGCTCTGCTGTCCCTCCTGGCAGCTCTGCTCTGCTGTCCCTCCTGGCAGCTCTGCTCTGCTGTCCCTCCTGGCAGCTCTGCTCTGCTGTCCCTCCTGGCAGCTCTGCTCTGCTGTCCCTCCTGTAGTGGCACAATATCAGGACGTTGCTATTTTAGCTCCTAGTCGCCCTGCAGCTTCTCCTAGTGACCCCCATCACACGGCAGGATGAGGCGTTTACATGTCAATAATGGAACGTGCAAAATTGTATTTTCTGGTGACATCACACGCGAATGAGACACATTGTCCGTCAGAATTAACATTCCCTCCAGTCGCCATCACACATCAGACACAACATGAGAACAGCGTTACAAATCTCACCCAAAGTCACAGAAGAAGCTGCCAAGGGGTCGTGTCCCAGAGGAGCCCCCAGATGGGAGAACCATCCTCCCTCCACAGATCACAACCAGCAACTCCGGATCTGCCAAACAGCGGATCACTAGAGATGGTGGAATCCTGACCGCTGTACCCAGGGAAACATTCCCCTCGTCTCCGAGCAGATGCCCCACCAGGACGCTCCATACAGGACGCCTCACCCGGACACCCTATATAGGACGCCCCACCAGGACGCTCCATACAGGACGCCTCACCCGGACACCCTATATAGGACGCCCCACCAGGATGCTCCATACAGGACGCCTCACCAGGACACCCTATATAGGATGCCCCACCAGGACGCCCTATATACCACACCCCACCAGGACGCTCCATACAGGACACCCCACCAGGAGGCCCTATTTAGTACACCCCACCAGGACGCTCCATACAGAACGCCTCACCAGGACACCCTATATAGGATGCCCCACCAGGACGCTCCATACAGGACACCCCATATACCACACCCCGCCAGGAAGCCCACTGATGACGCCCCACGAGGGTGCCTCATATAGGATGCCCCACCAGGACGCCCTATATACCACACCCCACCAGGACGCTACATACAGGACACCCTATATAGGACACCCCGCCAGGACGCCCCATATAGGACACCCCACCAGGATGCCCCACCAGGACACTCCATATAGACAATACCTGGTACTCCCAGATAGTAGATCACATCCAGCAGATCCCACCAATGTGCACTGGAAGACCCCATAGTTCTGAAGAGTACCATTATAACAATCTGATGGATTTAAACATCACCCACAATAGACCGCACCATAACATGGTGGCAGATCCCACCACAGTATGGCAGTAGATCTCACCATAATACACTAGCAGATCCCTCCAATATAGCAGTAGATCTCACCATAATACAGTAGTAGATCCCTCCTATATAGCAGTAGATCTCACCATACTACACTAGCAGATCCCTCCAATATAGCAGTAGATCTCACCATAATACAGTAGTAGATCCCTCCTATATAGCAGTAGATCTCACCATAATACAGTAGTAGATCCCTCCAATATAGCAGTAGATCTCACCATAATACAGTAGCAGATCCCTCCAATATAGCAGTAGATCTCACCATAATACACTAGCAGATCCCTCCAATATAGCAGTAGATCTCGCCATAATACACTAGCAGATCCCTCCAATATAGCAGTAGATCTCACCATAATACAGTAGTAGATCCCTCCTATATAGCAGTAGATCTCACCATAATACAGTAGTAGATCCCTCCTATATGGCAGTAGATCTCACCATAACACAGTAGTAGATCCCTCCAATATAGCAGTAGATCTCACCATAATACAGTAGCAGATCCCTCCAATATAGCAGTAGATCTCACCATAATACAGTAGTAGATCCCTCCTATATAGCAGTAGATCTCACCATAATACACTAGCAGATCCCTCCAATATAGCAGTAGATCTCACCATAATACAGTAGTAGATCCCTCCTATATAGCAGTAGATCTCACCATAATACACTAGCAGATCCCTCCAATATAGCAGTAGATCTCACCATAATACAGTAGTAGATCCCTCCTATATAGCAGTAGATCTCACCATAATACAGTAGTAGATCCCTCCTATATGGCAGTAGATCTCACCATAACACAGTAGTAGATCCCTCCTAAATAGCAGTAGATCTCACCATAAAATAGCAGTTGACTCTGGTCTAATACAATATAAAAGTAGATTCCACCATAGTACAGAAGTATGGGGTAATGTTGTATGATGTAATGTTGTAATGTTATAGTAGATCATTCAATAATATAATAGTAGATCCAGCACAATACATAGATTTCATCTTATTATATATAGTAGATCTTACAGTAGTAGATCCTCCGATACTAGTAGACCCTTTCATCATAAACTAGTAGATCGCATCCTTAAGCTGCGCGGCCACAACAGTGCGAACCGCTACGAGGACCAATGATTGTTCATCCTCCTACAGAGCCTACAGCTGGCAGACCCGCGCCAAACTCACGTGTCGCTGCTCGCCTCATCAGCTGTGACACCAGGAGCTTACAATCTAATGTCCCATCTCACATAGCGGGCTGCAGATCCCGATCGCCGCAGATACACATTTCACTCTCTTTCTGTAACTAATTTTACTGCAGTTAAAAAATGAATTAAAAAAAAAACAAAAAAAAAACAGAAAATCCATCAATCAAGTGTGAACACAACCGAACACCACGGCCCGTACAGCCGGTATAACTGTCACTCCGGGTGGGTGGATATATCCCCCTCAGCAGCCATGCTTCCACCCATCTCTGTATATACGGGTGATGGAGGCCGTACGCTCTAGAGGGGTGGATATATCCCCCTCAGCAGCCATGCTTCCACCCATCTCTATATATACGGGTGATGGAGGCCGTACGCTCTGGAGGGGTGGATATATCCCCTAAGTAGCCATGCTTCCACCTATCTCTGTATATACGGGTGATGGAGGCCGTACGCTCCAGATGGGTGGATATATCCCCTCAGCAGCCATGCTTCCACCTATATCTGTATATACGGGTGATGGAGGCCGTACGCTCTGGAGGCGTGGATATATCCCCCTCAGCAGCCATGCTTCCACCTATCTCTGTATATACGGGTGATGGAGGCTGTACGCTCCAGATGGGTAGATATATCCCCCTCAGCAGCCATGCTTCCGTCTATCTTTGTATATGCGGGTGATGTAGGCCGTACGCTCTGGAGGGGTGGATATATCTCCCTCAGCAGCCATGCTTCCACCTATCTCTGTATATACGGGTGATGGAGGCCGTACACTCCAGATGGGTGGATATATCTCCCTCAGCAGCCATGCTTCCACCTATCTCTGTATATACGGGTGATGGAGGCCGTACGCTCCAGATGGGTGGATATATCCCCTCAGCAGCCACAAGAGTGGATCCAGCAGGAAGGAGATGTCCGTGCTTAATATTTTATAATCTTATAAATCCATTTCTAACTTTGGCTAAAAAAAAAATCTGCATGGAAATGGCACCGAATCTGCCCCGCGTGACCCCATCGCCAGCGTCCATATGTGCCGCGGGGCCTACGGGGCACAATGGACAGCTGCAGCCGCCATTACACCCGCACACAAACAGGGCCATAATAATACCGGAACGTGCGACAGAAAATGGGTGGGAAGAGAAGGCCGGATTTCAGTGATTCGGAGAAGGAGCGCTCCGGCAGTGAGGGGGTTACTCGCGTTCCGCTCAGCGCTGCTATCAATAGTATTTGCTGGCAGATATTTGACTGTCAAATTCTCCATAAGGACGCAGGAAAATGTGATCAATCTCCACTGCCATGTTTAATTTTGATTAACAAATCAATTTCTATAAAGCCCTAAAAGGCTGCAGAGAATAAAGCAGTTTGTTTGTGCAGCCTTCTATTAGGTCAGTACCTCTGCTAGCTGTCTGTGAACGGTCCTATCTAATATCATATCACAGGTCACATGCCTCCGTCTGTCCCGACGCTACTTCTTCCTATGTCTAGCGGATGGGAGGTAGGTGGCCCGGTGTGATCACTGCTCCTGCTCATCTGCTGCAGACAGATGGTGACATAAATATACATGATAGCGAGTCGTTCGCTGCGAGCGGCTGAGCGAAGACACAAAACGTACCCCCACTTCTCCAGCATCACGACATGTTCAATGGGGGGGGGGGGGGGGGGACAGGACGATGACACGCCTACACTCGGGGGGAAGGGGGGGACACAGGACGATGACACGCCTACACTCTGGGGTGGGGTGGAGGACAGGACGATGACACGCCGACACTCAGGGGTGGGGTGGAGGGCAGGACGATGACACGCCTACACTCGGGGGGGGGGGGACGCAGGACGATGACACGCCGACACTCGGGGGGGGGGGACCAGGAAGATGATACGTTGACACTTCCAACGCTTGAGGGGGAAACAGGACAAAGACACACCGACACTTAAGGGGTGAGGGGGGGCAGGATGGTGACACGCCAACATTCAGAGGGGGCAGGACGATGACACGCCGACATTCAGGGGAAACAAGGTGAGGACACGCTGACATTCAGGGGGGGGGGGGGGGGGGAACAGGACGATGACACGCTGTCATTCAGGGGGGGCAGGACGATGACACGCTGACATTCGGGGGGGGGGGGGAACAGGACGATGACACGCTGATATTCAGGGGGGGACAGGACGATGACACGCTGACATTCAGGGGGGCAACAGGACGATGACACGCCAACACTCAAGGGGGGGGGTGTGGAGGACAGGACGATGACACGCCGACATTCCGGGGGGGGGGGGGGAATGACATGCTGACACTCAGGGGGGACAGGACGATGACACGCCGACAGTAAGGGGGGAACAGGGCGATGACACTCTGACATTCAGGGAGGAACAGGGCGATGACACTCTGACATTCAGGGAGGAACAGGGCGATGACACTCTGACATTCAGGGCGGGAACGGGACAATGTCGATATTCAGGGGGGGAACAGGACAATGACACGCCGATATTCGGGGGGGTGGGGGGTGGGCGAGGACAGGATAATGACACGCTGATATTCGGGGATAAGCTCGGGGTCTTCCACATCTGATGAGTTTCCCTGCTGGCGGGCGCTGACACGCTGCGATACTCCAGATCCCTCGCACATACGGTTAGTATTATGCTCTGTGAAAGCACAACAGGTGGGTCACATAAAAGGTCACAGAAGTTTTGTTCGCGAGGCCAAACACACGGTTCTCATTATCCTTAATAAAAACAGAAGCAGTTAATAAAAATCTATCATTGCGCTGCAGGCCTGGTGCGGCCCGAGCGGCGGCGGCAGCCGCGTGTTGGACATGCGCTCGCAGTAAGTTTGTCGAATCAAATAACACTCAGCTGAATTTCCTAGTGCGGGGCTGTCTGCGGGAACATAGAGGCCTCTGTGAGGCAGCAGACTGCGGGGTGGGGGGTTTCTGTACTTTTGGAGGGGTGTTAAAATCCGCAGCTGAAGATTTGTGCAATTGACATCAGCATCTCGTACTTTGGTTTGGGGTGAGAGAATGATGTGACGGGTTTTGTCAAGCAATATGAGGTGTCAATTGATACATATGTGGTGTAATAACACTCAAGCTTCTCCTCATTCTCTTCACTACAATGTAGCAGCACAATGTAGCGTCTGATGGCGGCACATGCGCACTGCTTCACCCGCAGACAAAAATGCGCATTACTTTACCCGGAGACAAAAACATTCAGTAGTTCAATGCACCCCAAGACTAGCGGCGGTATCTTCACCTGCGACCCGTCCCCAAGACTAGCTGCGGCATCTTCACCTGCGACCCATCCCCAAGACTAGCGGCGGTATCTTCACCTGCGACCCATCCCCAAGACTAGCGGCGGCATCTTCACCTGCGACCCGTCCCCAAGACTAGCGGCGGCATCTTCACCTGCGACCCGTCCCCAACACTAGCGGCAGCATCTTCACCTGCGACCCGTCCCCAACACTAGCGGCGGCATCTTCACCTGCGACCCGTCCCCAACACTAGCGGCGGCATCTTCACCTGCGACCCGTCCCCAACACTAGCGGCGGCATCTTCACCTGCGACCCGTCCCCAACACTAGCGGCAGCATCTTCACCTGCGACCCGTCCCCAACACTAGTGGCAGCATCTTCACCTGCGACCCGTCCCCAACACTAGTGGCAGCATCTTTACCTGCGACCCGTCCCCAACACTAGCGGCAGCATCTTCACCTGCGACCCGTCCCCAACACTAGTGGCAGCATCTTTACCTGCGACCCGTCCCCAACACTAGCGGCAGCATCTCCACCTGCGACCCATCCAACACTAGCGACAGCATCTCCACCTGCGACCCGTCCCCAACACTAGCGGAGGCGTCTTCGCCGCTAATCTTGGGGATGGGTCGCAGGCGAAGACGCCGCCCCTAGTCTTAGGGACGGGTCGCAGGTGAAGACGCTGCCGCCAATCTTGGGGACAGGTCGCAGGCGGTGTCTTCACCTGCGACCTGTCCCCAAGAATAGCGGCAGCGTCTTCACCTGCGACCCGTCTCGGACCCAATGAGGGGGTGACGGGGACGCTTGTCAGGCCTCCCCCATTTGTCATTGCTCCACCGTTGCCAGGAGGAGAGGACAGCGCTCCCAGGGTCACCCGAAGGGCCGCTGTGACCCAGAGCCACCAACAGGACGACCCTGCCAGGTTATCAAGAGCCGCCCGATATTTGGATTACATTGTGATCAGATCATGAAATAAAAGCAATATAATAATTGTGAAATCAAAGGGCTAACATCACCCTGGGCCGACAGCGATGGTCAGCTCTGGGGGTGCTGCGGGGTCCGCCGGTTGACACATGATGCTGTGTGAGGCTGCCGATACCGATTACACAACATATTTCATACAAGTAACACAGAAAGTCGGCAAAAGCAAGAGATGGTATCAAGGTGCCAATAGAAAGGGTTTTTCTGTAATGCCCCCTATTACGGGGCGTTCTGTGCTCTCTAACATCCCCATGAGTGGCGGTTCTTGTCTAATACCCCCTACACGTGGAGGGTTTACCTCTCCAATACCCCCTACACGTGGAGGGTTTACCTCTCCAATACCCCCTACAGGTGGAGGGTTTACCTCTCCAATACCCCCTACAGGTGGAGGGTTTACCTCTCCAATACCCCCTACACGTGGAGGGTTTACCTCTCCAATACCCCCTACAGGTGGAGGGTTTACCTCTCCAATACCCCCTACAGGTGGAGGGTTTACCTCTCCAATACCCCCTACACGTGGAGGGTTTACCTCTCCAATACCCCCTACACGTGGAGGGTTTACCTCTCTAATACCCCCTACACGTGGAGGGTTTACCTCTCTAATACCCCCTACACGTGGAGGGTTTACCTCTCTAATACCCCCTACACGTGGAGGCTTTACGCCTGTAATACCCCCTATACGTGGAGGGTTTACCTCTGTAATACCCCCCATATGTGGAGGGTTTACCCCTGTAATATCCCGTATATGTGGAGGGTTTACCTATCTAATGCCCCCCATACGTGGAGGGTTTACCTCTCTAATACCCCCTATACGTGGAGAATTTACCTCTCTAATACCCCCTATACATGGAATTTAGCCCTGTAAAACCCCCTATAAATGGAGTGTTCACCCCTGTAATACCCCTTAAACGTGGAGGGTTTACCTCTCTAATACCCCCTATACGTGGAGGGTTTACCTCTCTAATACCCCCTATAAGTAGAAGGTTTACCTCTCTAATACCCCTTATACATGGAGGGTTTACCTCTCTAATACCCCCTATACGTGGAGGGTTCACCTCTCTAATACCCCCTATACGTGGAGGGTTCACCTCTCTAATACCCCCTATACGTGGAGGGTTCACCTCTCTAATACCCCCTATACGTGGAGGGTTCACCCCTGTAATACCCCCTATACGTGGAGGGTTTACCTCTCTAATACCCCCTATAAGTAAAAGCTTTACCTCTCTAATACCCCCCATACGTGGAGGGTTTACCTATCTAATACCCCATATACGTGGAGGGTTTACCTCTCTAATACCCCATATACGTGGAGGGTTTACCTCTCTAATACCCCCTATAAGTAGAAGGTTTACCTCTCTAATACCCCTTATACATGGAGGGTTTACCTCTCTAATACCCCCTATACGTGGAGGGTTCACCTCTCTAATACCCCCTATACGTGGAGGGTTCACATCTCTAATACCCCCTATACGTGGAGGGTTCACCTCTCTAATACCCCTATACGTGGAGGGTTCACCTCTCTAATACCCCCTATACGTGGAGGGTTCACCCCTGTAATACCCCCTATACGTGGAGGGTTTACCTCTCTAATACCCCCTATAAGTAGAAGCTTTACCTCTCTAATACCCCCCATACGTGGAGGGTTCACCTCTCTAATACCCCCTATACGTGGAGGGTTTACCTCTCTAATACCCCCTATACGTGGAGGGTTTACCTTTCTAATACCCCCTATACGTGGAGGGTTTTGTCCTCTTTTGCACTGTAATGCCTCCTATGAGTGTAGGTTCTTCTCTTTCTTACACCCCCATAAGTGTGCATTTTTCCCTCTGTAAGGCCCCTTTAAGTGAGGGTCCTGCCCTGTAGGATGATGGATACATCATATAACAATATTGTAGCCACTGTAAGAATGGTGGATGTGCTCACACTATTGGAGAGATTTATGAAAATCTCTATGGGCAACTAAGAGAGTTGCTGTTTTAGACAGTTTCATAAATCTCCCCGTGTTTTTAGGAAGAACCCTGCAGCAACGCTCACATGTCTAAGCCTCAGAAGTTCCCCGTTAAACGCCGTGCCTCCGCCCTGCAGCACGAGCCGCCGCTGCCGATAAATGAGACTAGCCTTATTAGCCAAGAAACCTGACCGGTTAATTGTACGAGGCGCTCCGGACACCCAGAAATGCATCTTATCTCTGCTCTGTTTAGACTAAGAATTCCTGAGCGTTCCTGAAGATGGCGAGCGCTCGCCGGCGCCTTCTGTACAATTTCGCAAATTGCTGCTTGTGCTGCAGTCTTGGAAGTGGCGGCCGGCGCACAATGTAGAGTAAGCGCCAGCGGCTTCCTTTCCAGCAGGATAAATTAGTGGCTTAGAAAGGTGATGAGGCCTTTCGTGGTAAAATGTCCTCGCGAACACGAACAAGACACTCAATGGAAATAGAAAAATAGGGGGTTCGTCGCTGACATTTTCCCCGAGGTGTAAAAGTCGCCGGCGTCAGAGAGGAGTTTTATATTCTTTACAAAGGTCATGTCCATCACCGGAGGACCACCCGCCCGCCACCCTGTCGCTAATTAGGAAATGAGGCCGCACCACAGCCGCTGGAAAAACCAGCAAAACGTCACTTATTTTCCCGAGTCGCAATTAACGTTTACCAGAAAACCAATGATTTCAGCCACTTATGGCGAGGAAATCATAGCGACGGCCGTTCCATTAAACATCTACACCAAGCTGAGACTTCCAAGTCGTCGTCTTAGGAAAAGGCTCAAAAACAACAAAGGGCGAAAATAAGACTAAACGCAACTCAGCCAACAGCGGACAGGGAGAACAACGGGGGGCAAGGCTGGTGGACATGAATGGGGGCCAACAATGGCGGTCACATAACATCAGGGTCGCCCGATTATTGCTACCGCTGGAGCACAGGTTTATTCACTAATGCATATATTTCACACAATTTTCTGTCATGTAGAAAAAAAAATGCAGCATGTCCTATTTTGGTCTGTATTACGCCGGGCGGATACACGCAAAGCAGACCTTTACCGAAGATCTGCCATAAAATCAACGGCCCCTTCTTGCATGTATGAGGACACATCTGCCCCTGATCACCAAGACCCTACAATCCTGATCCCCCAAAACAGAAGAAACCCCAGAAACCCGGGCAGCGAGCGTCATCCATGCCACAACGGGATGCAGGGAACTGAGCGGCTCAGCAGGCACACGGTATGCTTAGATACGCGGCTCAGCAGGCAGTATCACACGCGATCAGATTAGATACACAGCTCAGCAGGCAGTATCACACACAGTATGCTTAGATACATGGCTCAGCAGACAGTATCACAGGTGGTACACCTTCCATAATCGCTCACTGGATGAATGGGCGTTCTCCTTCAGCCAAGCACCGCCACAGTATAGCGCCCACCGTCCGGGGAGGACCACCTGCTCACGCGGGACGATCGTCGTTTGATTCTTATACCTGAACTGAACGACGAGCGACAAGTAAACCAACTACTGTCCGCCCTCATATTGTCGGCCGCGTTCACACAGAACGTTTATCTGCGGTTTGATGTGATTCAGGAATGCCCTGAACAATAATCGCTGCATGTAAATGGGCCCTTGGATACATGGCGGCACACTGTGTTAGCTTCTCCCTCTACAGTAATGGAGGCAGGAGACCCGCACTTTGCGTCCCCCTGTATCTTGGCTCCTTGGATACACGGCAACAGACTGTCCTGGCTTCTCCCTCTACAGAAATGCAGGCAGGAGACTCGCACTTTGCGTCCCCCTGTATCTCGACTCCCTAGATATACGGTGACATGCTGTCCTGACTTCTCCCTCTGTAGACCCTCACTTTGCGTCCCCCTGTATCTCGGCTCCTTGGATACACGGCAGCACACTGTCCTAGCTTCCCCCTCTACAGTAATAGAGGGAGGAGACTCGCACTTTGCATCCCCCTGTATCTTGGCAGCAGACTGTCCTGGCTTCTCCCTCTACAGTAATGCAGGCAGCAGACTTGCACTTTGCATCCCCCGGCATCTCAGATCCTTGGATACACGGTAGCACACTGTCTTGGCTTCTCCCTCTATAGTAATCGAGGCAGGAGACCCGCACTTTGCGTCCCCCTGTATCTCGGCTCTCTAGATATACAGCGACACGCTGTCCTGGCTTCTCCCTTTATGAACCCACATTTTGCGTCCCCCTGTATGTCGGCTCCTTGGATACACGGCAACACATTGTCCTGGCTTCTCCCTCTATAGTAATGCAGGCAGGAGACCACACTTTGCGTCCCCCTGTATCTCGACTCCCTAGATACACGGCAGTACGCTGTCCTGGTTTTTCCCCTCTATAGACCTGCACTTTGCGTCCCCCTGTATCTCAGATCCCTAGCTACACGGCAGCACACTGTCCTGGCTTCTCCCTCTACAGACCCGCACTTTGCGTCCCCCTGTATCTCGGCTCCTTGGATACACGGCAGCACACTGTCCTAGTTTCTCCCTCTACAGACCCGCACTTTGTGTCCCCCTGTATCTCAGTTCCTTGGATACACGGCAACACACTGTCCTGGTTTCTCCCTCTACAGACCCGCACTTTGCGTCCCCCTGTATCTCGGCTCCTTGGATACACGGGAGCAAACTGTCCTGACTTCTCCCTCTATAGACCCACACTTTGCATCCCCCTGTATCTCAGATCCCTAGCTACACGGCAGCACACTGTCCTGGTGTCTCCCTCTATAGACCCGCACTTTGCGTCCCCCTGTATATCGGCTCCCTAGATACACGGCAGCACACTGTCCTGGCTTCTCCCTCTACAGACCCACACTTTGCGTCCCCCTGTATCTCGGCTCCCTAGATACACGGCAGCACACTGTCCTGGCTTCTCCCTCTACAGACCTGCACTTTGCGTCCCCCTGTATCTTGACTCCCTAGATACATGGCAGCACACTGTCCTGGCTTCTCTCTCTATAGATCCACACTTTGCGTCCCCCTGTATCTCGGCTCCTTGGACGCGGCGGCTGTGATAATGAGAAGTGCAGGATGATGAAGGTAATGACGATGAATGGCTTCTCCGGATGTAGCAGCTTGTTGTGTCCGCACTAATAAGTC
Source organism: Eleutherodactylus coqui (assembly GCF_035609145.1). Taxonomy (NCBI): domain Eukaryota; kingdom Metazoa; phylum Chordata; class Amphibia; order Anura; family Eleutherodactylidae; genus Eleutherodactylus; species Eleutherodactylus coqui. The sequence continues at coordinate 140,105,169 of NC_089847.1, read as the reverse complement.
ACTTTCTGGATGGTCAGCGGCTTCCTCTCATTTGCTTACAATGTCCCTTCCTGACATGACCAATGGCCGCCGGTGAGATAATCGCCGTCTCTGGGAAATGAGAGTCCTAATAAGATGTCTGTGGGGGAGGGGCGGATCCGTGTTCTCCGCATCTTCCATTAAATTTCATCATTTATATTTCATTCATTTCTTAAAATTTTCAGTAGACGACGGCGCGGCGAACCGACAACCGCGCTGCCAGAAGAGCTTTGATGTCACGTCTGCAGATCGCAAAGAGGCAAGTGGTAGAAATTAATGGAACATGAACCTCCAGCCCTGCGGTGTGACTGACGGGACCCCGGGGGCCCCAGCGTCTGTCTGCAAAAGCCACAGCCGTCAGCACCGACGCGGGAAGCACCGCAAGGACGCGCCGCATGCTGCAGACAAGCATTCTTCTACATTCAGCCTTGTAAGGGCCCCGTGAGCGTCCGCACAGCGGTCCAAGCCGCCGGAAGGGCAGTACATCGCGTGGCGGTTCTGGATCCTCAGGCCACAGGACGGCGCTGCCGCTCACCAACAAACCGGCCAATGCTTAGTCAGCAGGCGATCGCAGCGCTTACATAGCGCCAAAAACGTGGTCAGTCAGTGGCACAAATACCTGCGTGAACTGAAGTATTGCAGTATATAGTACAAGAGATCAAATGTTCGTAAGTTCAAGTCCCCTGTGGACTACAGAAAAGTGTAACCAAAAATATTATAACTTTTTTTAACAACTAAATAAATATTAAAAACATTAAAAAGACACAATTTTTTCTCTGAAAAAAAACGAAACAATTAAAAATCCCCCAATATTTTGTATCGCTGCGTATGCAAAAGTGCAAACTATGAGAACATTACAACCTTTACTCCACACAGTGAAGGCCATAAGCAGGGCGGGATGACAGAATTGTGATTTTTTTTTGGTATGCTGGCTCCCAAAAAAGTTTGAATAAAATGTGATCAAAAAGATTTGTGCGCCCCAAAATGGGACTAAAAAAAGCTACAGCTCACTTCACAAGATGCGAGCCGGCACACAGCGCAAACGGCAAAAAATTAAGGATTATTAAAGCAACTTTTGTTAAGAAAAAATGCTATTTAGATTTTAAAAATAGAAAACTCATTAGGAAACGCTCTGCATTTTGTATCGCCGCCGTCATACCGACCCGCGGAGCCACGGCCAGTCATCGTTACTGCACTGCGGATGCTGTAAAGACTAAATCCACAAAAAATGGCGCAATCGCTTGCTCCCTATTTAATTTTTAAAGTTTTTCTGTTCATTATATGGTATATTAAAACTTATCCTGCAAATAACAACGACCCCCATACGGCCAGGTCAATGGAAGAATTAAAAAGTTATGGCTCCTGGAAAAAAAAAGTGCTAAATCTGTTGTCCTGAAGGGGTTCCATAGAGGGGAGAAGGTCCTAGTGGTGGAACAGCCGACTCTTCACATCTATTCTTATGCCAATCATCCATTTGTGAGACAGGCGAGACCCCCGACCACATCCCCGGGCCATACAGAAGAGGACCCCGCCGACCACATCCCCGGTCCTTACCGAAGAGGACCCCGCCGACCACATCCCCGGTCCATACAGAAGAGGACCCCCCGACCACATCCCCGGTCCTTACAAAAGAGAACCACTGACCACATCCCCAGTCTTTACAAAAGATGCCCCCCGACCACATCCCCAGTCCTTACAGAAGATGCCCCCCGACCACATCCCCAGTCCTTACAGAAGATGACCCCCACACAGCGTCCACCACTTGTGTTACTCAGAGGACGTTCCACGGGATGCGCCCGCCACTCCCCAGACATCGTGGTAACCTCCTTCCAGGACGCATTCTAAGCAGAAGCCAATGCAAGGCAAGAGAATTACATCACAGCAAAGGCAGAAGGACTAGAAGTAATAAATCACTGGGGAAGGGAACACAAAGGGGAGGGGCCTGGAGGGGGGAGGAGTTCAGAGGTGATCACTGGGTGGGGGGAGAAAGCTCACCTCCTCCCCATCCTTGCACAGATCCTGTCTACAAGACTATTCTATAGATGTCATAGGTGATTGTCACGCCTTACCTTGTTCTACCTCCAGAGGTCACAGAACGTGCCCACTACACTCCACATAGAAGGCAATAAGCAATGGTCACAGCTTAGCTCTGCCCTCGCCCGCAAAATGACTGCCGCACAGGTCACAGAGCATGCTCACTACACTCTTCCAGAGAAGTCAGTAAGTTATCTGCAGACTACAGTGGTCCATGAGGTCACTGCAAAGCACATGAGAGTGCTGCTAACAGCATCTAAGACTAGATGGCCGCCCCATAGTGCTGTAACAAACAAAATAAAGGCTCAATTACATGCAAAGACAATCTTTAAAAAGACTGACCTTTCTAGTGATAGTTTTGCATAGGCTGCTAATGACACTAATGCCCATTAGCAGTTTATTACCTTCATTTGTGTGTAAATGAGCCTCCAGCAGCTGTTTGCGAATTCCAGCATGTGATCTGGACTTTGCACTCAGCTGTATTGTCTTCGCATGGGCTATCAGCTGAATACAATGTAATCAGCAGCTCCTGTGGAGAACACAGCATGCGGTCCCGGCTATCTCTCTCTGGCTAAATGATGGATTTTATGCTCACCTAAAAATCATCGTTCAGCTGAAGATTGAAAGATGGGAGCATTTACACACAACGATTATTACTTGTAAAACCATCGTTTTAACAAATTTGAGCGATAATCGTTGCGTGTAAATGGGGCTTAAATCTACAATCAGAAAGTAAAAACAGATAATAAAAAAACCTCAGTATCTGGTATTAAAGGGAGTGTCCAGTTGTAAGCTATTGATGACCTAACCTCAGGATAGGTCATCAATAGAAGCTCGGTGTGGGTCCGTCGCCAGGGGCTAGGCTGATTTCTGCTGGAGGCAGACAGCTCCATTCCCACTGTACTGACTTGGTATGGCAGGCATTGAAATGAATGGAACCTTTGGTGCAATACCAAGCCTGGCCACTGCAGAGAGAACAGAGCTGTCAGCTTCCTGCACGAGCTGAGAAACAGACGGTCTGCTGTGATCCCGCTTGACAGACCCCCACAATTCTGAGGATAAGCCATCAACAGTTCATGACTGGGCAACCCCTTTAATTTGAACAAAAAGTATAGGCGATACATTCCCCTTTAAATAACAGCCAGTAGTCTGGAAGTTGTTGGAGGCGCTGCTCAACCTCCATTCATCTAAACTTTGCATTGTATTGAGAGCTGAGTCTGCACGCCGTGCCTCACCCCCTCGAGGACATCTTGGCTGTTGGCGGACGGGCTCCTTTAAGTGCTGCTGTTTGTATTATGTGAGCCGCAGCCAGAACAATGCCGCGAGCGGGTTGTCGTATTATCAGAGATTACAAGTCGCTACATTACAAAAACACTCGGCACAATTATCACCAGCATGAGAACTATCAGACGCGACATTGTCAGCCTTTTCTACAGAGCGGAGCGTCTGCGCCGGATCCGGGCGCGCTCGGCTTTCATGTGTGAATGGCCCCTTCTGCTAATGTAGCGGAGGTGTGAATGCACGGGGCCCGGCAGCCATTGTCCGCCCGCATCCGTGACGCATCCACAAAGTACACCTCAGATTAAGAGCGCGGCGGCTGCAGCGGCCCATTATTATCTCTAATGTCATTATCTTTTTGTTTTTGGTTCTGCATCATTAACGAGTCTATGTGAAGGACATCAAAGGAGAAGCTCGACTCCCAAAACATATAGCTTCCTTAATAAATCGCAAATAATTGGAATATGTTTAATCTGAAAGGCCTTTTATTTTCTTGCAATTGCGGCGTTAGATAATAAATGCAGAGAAAAGAAGAGGAGAAATAAAAAACAGAACGGATACAAAAGGACAGAAAACCCGAAAGTGAATCCTCTGGAGGTCGCGGGACCCAGTTCATGTATAATGAATGCTGTCCGGATCGCGAGAACAGAGACGACTGCGACAAATTCAGGACCTTTACCACAACATGCACAACTAAAACAGGATTTTATTTTTATTTAAAAAGGATAAAAAAAAAAAAATACATTTAACAAAAATTTTAAAAAATAAAATCTTTTACAACCTAAATATAAAATGTGGCGGCGACAAAGACCACGCGCCGAATCCGCGCCATCCAGAGCAACACAGAGCAGCGACTGGTAGATCAACAATCGGTCACTGTGATTAGAAATCAGGAAGGAGTCTTTGTCCGGGTCACACGGGGAAGATTGGTGGCAGAGGCGCTCTCCGGACCCTCGACGAGGAAAAGCAGCAGCACTTACAGTAAAGCGGATCTCGGCCGCACGAACCCGCGGGCGTAAATTAACGTGCAGCGCGGATTCTTGGTGCAGATTCTGCTTTTTCCAAAATCTATGTTAAATCCGCACAGAGCGCTGCACACCTTCCCCTGGACACCCGGCCCTTGTGGGCATCGGCGCTGAACCACAAATTCTGCACCATCTCATTGAAGAACTTGGCACAAAATTACTGGCAGAATTTCGCCATTTAATTCCACATCAAAATCCACATGGAGCCGTGACGATTTTGGTGCGGAATTTACTCCGGCATGCGGTGCAGAATGCAGAAAAACTGCGCCGTGTGAAAGGGCCCTAAGTGAGCCGCCTCCAACAACTTGACTGGGTGCAACAGGAGCGCCTCTTCTATCGGGCTTACTGGGAACAGGTATATAAACATTCAGGGTGAGACCTTTCCTGCAGCGTGCAGCCCTCACAGAAGCTCATATACATGTTGGGTGGGGGCCGTGATGGGCCGCGCTTCCATACTGGAGACCCCGGCGTTCAGCCCTCGCAGCCGCTCATACACAGGTTGGGTGGTCGCTGTGATTGGCCACTCTTCCATACCGGAGACCCCGGCGTTCGGCCCTCGCAGCCGCTCATATACATGTTGTGTGGGGGCCGTGATGGGCCGCTCTACCATACAGGAGACCCCCGCGTTCGGCCCTCGCAGTCACTTATATTACAGGTTGGGTGGGGGCCGTGATGGGCCGCTCTTTCATACTGGAGACCCAAGCGTTGGGCCCTCACAGCCGCTCATACGCATGTTGGATGGGGGCCGTTATGAGCCGCTCTACCATACAGGAGACCCTGGCGTTCGGCCCTCACAGTCGCTCATATACAGGTTGGGTGGGGGCTGCAATGGGCTGCTCTACTATACTGGAGACCCCGGTGTTCAGCCATCGCAGCCGCTCTTCATACACATGTTGGGTGGGGGCCGTGATGGGCCGCTCTACCATACTGGAGACCCCAGCGTTCGGCCCTCGCAGCCGCTCATATACATGTTGGATGGGGGCCGTGATGGGCCGCTCTACCATACTGGAGACCCAAGCGTTGGGCCCTCGCAGCCGCTCATATACATGTTGGGTGGGGGCCGTGATGGGCCGCTCTTCCATACCGGAGACCCCGGCATTCAGCCCTCACAGCCGCTCATATACATATTGGGTGGGGGCCGTGATGGGCCGCTCTTCCATACTGGAGACCCCAGCGTTCGGCCCTCGCAGCCGCTCATATACATGTTGGATGGGGGCCGTGATGGGCCGCTCTACCATACTGGAGACCCAAGCGTTGGGCCCTCGCAGCCGCTCATATACATGTTGGGTGGGGCCATGATGGGCCGCTCTACCATACAGGAGACCCCGGCATTCGGCCCTTGCAGCCGCTCATATACAGGTTGGGTGCGGGCCGTGATGGGCCGCTCTTCTATACTGGAGACCCCGGCGTTCGGCCCTCGCAGCCGCTCATATACATGTTCGGTGGGAGCCGTGATGGGCCGCTCTTCCATACCGGAGACCCCGGCATTCAGCCCTCACAGCCGCTCATATACATATTGGGTGGGGGCCGTGATGGGCCGCTCTACTATACAGCAGACCCTGGCGTTCGTCCCTCGCAGTCGCTCATATACAGGTTGAGTGGGGACCGTAATGGGCCGCTCTACTATACTGGGGACTCCGGCATTCAGCCCTCGCAGCCGCTCACACGCATGTTGGGTGCGGGACGTGATGGGCCGCTCTACCAGACAGGAGACCCCTGCATTCGTCCCTCGCAGCCGCTCATACGCATGTTGGGTGGGGGCCGTGATGGGCCGCTCTACCATACAGGAGACCCAGGCGTTCGGCCCTCGCAGCCGCTTATATACAGGTTGGGTGGGTGCTGTGATTGGCTGCTCTACCATATCAGAGTTTCCGGTGTTCAGCCCTTGCAGCCGCTCTTCATACACATGTTGGGTGGGGGCCGCGATGGGCCGCTCTACCCTACTGGAGACCCCAGCGTTCGGCCGTCGCAGCCGCTCATATACATGTTGGATGGGGGCTGTGATGGGACGCTCTTCCATACTGGAGACCCCGGCGTTCGGCCATCGCAGCCGCTCATATACATGTTGGGTGGGGGCCGTGATGGGCCACTCTACCATACAGCAGACCCTGGCGTTCGGCCCTCACAGCCACTCATCTACAGGTTGGGTGGGGGCCTTTATGGGCCACTCTACCATACCGGAGACCCAGGCGTTCGGCCCTCGCAGCCGCTCATATACATGTTGGATGGGGGCCGTGATCGGCCGCTCTTTCATACTGGAGACCCAAGCGTTGGGCCCTCACAGCCGCTCATACGCATGTTGGATGGGTGCCGTGATGGGCCGCTCTACCATACAGGAGACCCCCGCGTTCGGCCTTTGCAGCCGCTCATATACAGGTTGGGTGGGGGCCGTGATGGGCCTCTCTTCCATACTGGAGACCCCGGCGTTCGGCCCTCGCAGCCGCTCATATACATGTTGGGTGGGGGCCGTGATGGGCCGCTCTACTATACAGCAGACCCTGGCGTTCGGCCCTTGCAGACGCTCATATACAGGTTGGGTGGGGGCCGTAATGGGCCGCTCTACTATACTGGGGACTCCGACATTCAGCCCTCGCAGCCGCTCACACGCATGTTGGGTGGGGGACGCGATGGGCCGCTCTACCAGACAGGAGACCCCTGCATTCGTCCCTCGCAGCCGCTCATACGCATGTTGGGTGGGGGCCGTGATGGGCCGCTGTACCATACAGGAGACCCCGGCGTTCGGCACTCGCACCTGCTTATATACAGGTTGGGTGGGTGCTGTGATTGGCTGCTCTACCATATTGGAGATTCCGGTGTTCAGCCCTCTTCATACACATGTTGGGTGGGGCTGTGATGGGCCGCTCTACCATACTGGAGACCCCAGCGTTCGGCCCTCGCAGCCGCTCATATACATGTTAGATGGGGGCCGTGATCGGCCGCTCTTCCATACTGGAGACCTTGGAGTTCGGCCCTCGCAGCCGCTCATATACATGTTGGGTGGGGGACGTGATGGGCCGCTCTACCAGACAGGAGACCCCTGCATTCGTCCTTCGCAGCCGCTCATACGCATGTTGGGTGGGGGCCGTGATGGGCCGCTCTTCCATACTGGAGACCTTGGAGTTCGGCCCTCGCAGCCGCTCATATACATGTTGGGTGGGGGCCGTGATGGGCCGCTCTACCATACAGGAGACCCCGGCATTCGGCCTTGCAGCAGCTCATATACAGGTTGGGTGGGGGCCGTGATGGGCCACTCTACCATACAGCAGACCCTGGCGTTCGGCCCTCACAGCCACTCATCTACAGGTTGGGTGGGGGCCTTTATGGGCCGCTCTACCATACCGGAGACCCAGGCGTTCAGCCCTCGCAGCCGCTCATATACATGTTGGGTGGGGGCCGTAATGGGCCGCTCTACCATACAGGAGACCCAGGCGTTCGGCCCTCGCTGCCGCTCATATACAGGTTGGGTGGGTGATGTGATTGGCCGCTCTACCATATCGGAGACCCCGGCGTGCGGCCCTCGCAGCCGCTCATATAGATGTTGGTTTGGGGCCGTTCTACCATACAGGAGACCCCGGCGTTCGTTCCTCGCAGCCGCTCATATACATGTTGGGTGGGGGCCGTGATGGGCCGCTCTACTATACAGCAGACCCTGGCGTTCGTCCCTCGCAGTCGCTCATATACAGGTTGAGTGGGGACCGTAATGGGCCGCTCTACTATACTGGGGACTCCGGCATTCAGCCCTCGCAGCCGCTCACACGCATGTTGGGTGCGGGACGTGATGGGCCGCTCTACCATACAGGAGACCCCTGCATTCGTCCCTCGCAGCCGCTCATACGCATGTTGGGTGGGGGCCGTGATGGGCCGCTCTACCATACAGGAGACCCAGGCGTTCGGCCCTCGCAGCCGCTTATATACAGGTTGGGTGGGTGCTGTGATTGGCTGCTCTACCATATCAGAGTTTCCGGTGTTCAGCCCTTGCAGCCGCTCTTCATACACATGTTGGGTGGGGGCCGCGATGGGCCGCTCTACCCTACTGGAGACCCCAGCGTTCGGCCGTCGCAGCCGCTCATATACATGTTGGATGGGGGCTGTGATGGGACGCTCTTCCATACTGGAGACCCCGGCGTTCGGCCATCGCAGCCGCTCATATACATGTTGGGTGGGGGCCGTGATGGGCCACTCTACCATACAGCAGACCCTGGCGTTCGGCCCTCACAGCCACTCATCTACAGGTTGGGTGGGGGCCTTTATGGGCCACTCTACCATACCGGAGACCCAGGCGTTCGGCCCTCGCAGCCGCTCATATACATGTTGGATGGGGGCCGTGATCGGCCGCTCTTTCATACTGGAGACCCAAGCGTTGGGCCCTCACAGCCGCTCATACGCATGTTGGATGGGTGCCGTGATGGGCCGCTCTACCATACAGGAGACCCCCGCGTTCGGCCTTTGCAGCCGCTCATATACAGGTTGGGTGGGGGCCGTGATGGGCCTCTCTTCCATACTGGAGACCCCGGCGTTCGGCCCTCGCAGCCGCTCATATACATGTTGGGTGGGGGCCGTGATGGGCCGCTCTACTATACAGCAGACCCTGGCGTTCGGCCCTTGCAGACGCTCATATACAGGTTGGGTGGGGGCCGTAATGGGCCGCTCTACTATACTGGGGACTCCGACATTCAGCCCTCGCAGCCGCTCACACGCATGTTGGGTGGGGGACGCGATGGGCCGCTCTACCAGACAGGAGACCCCTGCATTCGTCCCTCGCAGCCGCTCATACGCATGTTGGGTGGGGGCCGTGATGGGCCGCTGTACCATACAGGAGACCCCGGCGTTCGGCACTCGCACCTGCTTATATACAGGTTGGGTGGGTGCTGTGATTGGCTGCTCTACCATATTGGAGATTCCGGTGTTCAGCCCTCTTCATACACATGTTGGGTGGGGCTGTGATGGGCCGCTCTACCATACTGGAGACCCCAGCGTTCGGCCCTCGCAGCCGCTCATATACATGTTAGATGGGGGCCGTGATCGGCCGCTCTTCCATACTGGAGACCTTGGAGTTCGGCCCTCGCAGCCGCTCATATACATGTTGGGTGGGGGACGTGATGGGCCGCTCTACCAGACAGGAGACCCCTGCATTCGTCCTTCGCAGCCGCTCATACGCATGTTGGGTGGGGGCCGTGATGGGCCGCTCTTCCATACTGGAGACCTTGGAGTTCGGCCCTCGCAGCCGCTCATATACATGTTGGGTGGGGGCCGTGATGGGCCGCTCTACCATACAGGAGACCCCGGCATTCGGCCTTGCAGCAGCTCATATACAGGTTGGGTGGGGGCCGTGATGGGCCACTCTACCATACAGCAGACCCTGGCGTTCGGCCCTCACAGCCACTCATCTACAGGTTGGGTGGGGGCCTTTATGGGCCGCTCTACCATACCGGAGACCCAGGCGTTCAGCCCTCGCAGCCGCTCATATACATGTTGGGTGGGGGCCGTAATGGGCCGCTCTACCATACAGGAGACCCAGGCGTTCGGCCCTCGCTGCCGCTCATATACAGGTTGGGTGGGTGATGTGATTGGCCGCTCTACCATATCGGAGACCCCGGCGTGCGGCCCTCGCAGCCGCTCATATAGATGTTGGTTTGGGGCCGTTCTACCATACAGGAGACCCCGGCGTTCGTTCCTCGCAGCCGCTCATATACATGTTGGGTGGGGGCCGTGATGGGCCGCTGTACCATACAGGAGACCCCGGCGTTCGGCACTCGCAGCCGCTCATATACAGGTTGGGTGGGTGCTGTGATTGGCTGCTCTACCATATCGGAGATTCCGGTGTTCAGCCCTCTTCATACACATGTTGGGTGGGGCTGTGATGGGCCGCTCTACCATACTGGAGACCCCAGCGTTCGGCCCTCGCAGCCGCTCATATACATGTTAGATGGGGGCCGTGATGGGCCGCTCTACCATACTGGAGACCCAAGAGTTGGGCCCTCGCAGCCGCTCATATACATGTTGCGTGGGGGCCGTGATTGGCCGCTCTTCCATACCGGAGACCCCGTCATTCAGCCCTCACAGCCGCTCATATACATATTGGGTGGGGGCCGTGATCGGCCGCTCTTCCATACTGGAGACCTTGGAGTTCGGCCCTCGCAGCCGCTCATATACATGTTGGGTGGGGGCCGTGATGGGCCGCTCTACCATACAGGAGACCCCGGCGTTCGACCTTGCAGCAGCTCATATACAGGTTGGGTGGGGGCCGTGATGGGCCGCTCTTCCATACTGGAGACCCCGGCGTTCGGCCATCGCAGCCGCTCATATACATGTTGGGTGGGGGCCGTGATGGGCCACTCTACCATACAGCAGACCCTGGCGTTCGGCCCTCACAGCCACTCATCTACAGGTTGGGTGGGGGCCTTTATGGGCCACTCTACCATACCGGAGACCCAGGCGTTCGGCCCTCGCAGCCGCTCATATACATGTTGGGTGGGGGCCGTAATGGGCCGCTCTACCATACAGGAGACCCAGGCGTTCGGCCCTCGCTGCCGCTCATATACAGGTTGGGTGGGTGATGTGATTGGCCGCTCTACCATATCGGAGACCCCGGCGTTCGGCCCTCGCAGCCGCTCATATAGATGTTGGTTTGGGGCTGTTCTACCATACAGGAGACCCCGGCGTTCGTCCCTTGCAGCCGCTCATATACATGTTAGGTGGGGGCCGTTATGCGCCGCTCTACCATACAGGAGACCCCACAACTTCTGCACATTGAGAGCAGTAATTCTGCCTGAATCACAAATGGCGGCTGCGCGGCGCACAATCAAGATGCCTTTCTGCGCCTCCTCTGTGCGACATTCAGATGGAAATGAACGCCTTCCGTTTGTATGAATAGCGCCTTTGATAATATACATTTCCAGAAGAAAGGCCGGCCCCGCAGACAGGATCGTCTCCACACAGAAGGACACCGAAAACGTTCGCTGCAATTTTAAGCAAAATTTTAAGTAATTTTAAGCTAAACTGAAGAGATTTGTTTAGTGGCTGAATGAATCAATCAGACCTTGTGCGTGACAGGCGGGATGTGGGAGGAGCCGCCGCTACGGGGTCGGAGTGCCGATGTTCTGCAGATTTTAGGAGGGTCTATGGGGGAGGGGGTAGGAATGAACGACTGCTAAGCAAAATGGTTGGAAAACAAGTACTTTTAGGGTTTCCTTCTAGTTGTACGATGGTGGCATTAAATATTCCACCCAAGCTCAGGTGACGCGCTGAAACCTTGGCCAAGGACAGAACGGGCAGTGACAAACTGAGCAAACCAAGATGTACTACAAGACACAGAAACAGAGCGTCCCTGGCAGTCTGACACTCTTGAAGCCTTCAGGGTCTTGTGCACCAGTGATGTAGCAGAGCTGGCATCGTTCACATGACACTTTCCTGCAGGAACAGCCACGTTTCTGGAGCATTAAACAGGTTGTCAGATTATAAACTAATTGATGGCTGATGGGCAGGGCAGATTAATCATAGATCAGCAGGGGTCTTCCGCCAATAAGCCCTGCCAATCAGCTGTACTAATACACTGTGCTGATTTGTGCAGGAAGCAGACAGCTCTATTCCCAGCACAGTGGTCAGGCTTGGTATTCCTGCCATTTGAAGTGAATAGGATTTTTGCCTGTAATACCAAATATGACCACTGCAGCGACAACGGAGACGTCTGCTGCCTGCAGATATCAGCTCAGTGGATGAGGGCATCAGCCCAGCAAACAGCTGACCAGAGCAAACTGCCGGCGACAGATTCCCATGGATCTACTATGGATCCCCTAACCTGAAGATTGGCCATACTTTACCATGCCACTTTAAGGGGTTGTCCAGTTGTAAACTTCTTCAAGGAGTGACGCTAAAGGCTTGTATTCTGTCTGGAATGATAGTGCCCACCAGTGCAGACGAGACAGGGCATCGAGGGGACTGGCAGAGCCGTCATCCCAGTAACACATGGAAGATCACAAACTCTGTTGGGTCCGACAAACAAAACAGCAGGGATTTTAGCTGTTCTGCCGCTGAGCGGACGGGCATTGTTGAGCGTTACCGGGCATCTACAGGCAGCCTGGTGTCAATATTGGGAGAAGACAAGCGGCATTCTAGCGTTCAGCACGGGCTTCACAAAAACCGCGGTATTAGTGTTCGTACACGGGCCAAAGCGCTGCATCTTAATTGCCACCGCCGCCGCCAAGACTCCGGCTTTGATATGGAAATGCCTTCTTGTCTTCACATCCGTCTTGTGCAGTTATTCTTATCTGATTCATAAAAGATAAAGCAGCGCCCACCCGACACCTGACCCCCCCCCTTAGAAGATGCTCCTCTGTAAGTGCCGTGTCACAAGAAAAAGAATGGCTAATACTCCGAGCGCGTCAGAACCCACAGATCAATATGGAGCCTCGGCTCCGGGGAGCGTCTGCCGAGATCTGGAGGCAGCCGCCAACGTGAAGCCGGAGATCGCAGTAATGGTATTTACCCACGACAGCGGGGGCACCGAGCCGGGCGCCACTAAACGACGGACGGAACTACCACCCTGAACGTGGCGCATTCAAAATGTTACATATAGGCAATACGACTCCCGTGGACTAACCAGTACACGCCAGACACCAAAAAAAAAAACAGTGCGAGGCCGTGCCCGCCAGACACCAAAAACACAGTGCGAGGCCGTGCGCGCCAGACACCAAAAACACAGTGCGAGGCCGTGTCCGCCAGACACCAAAAACACAGTGCGAGGCCGTGCCCGTCAGACACCAAAAACAGTACTAGGCCGTGCCCGCCAGACACCAAAAACACAGTGCGAGGCCGTGCGCGCCAGACACCAAAAACACAGTGCGAGGCCGTGTCCGCCAGACACCAAAAACACAGTGCGAGGCCGTGCCCGTCAGACACCAAAAACAGTACTAGGCCGTGCCCGCCAGACACCAAAAACACAGTGCGAGGCCGTGCCCGCCAGCCACCAAAAACACAGTGCGAGGCCGTGCGCGCCAGACACCAAAAACACAGTGCGAGGCCGTGTCCGCCAGACACCAAAAACACAGTGCGAGGCCGTGCCCGTCAGACACCAAAAACAGTACTAGGCCGTGCCCGCCAGACACCAAAAACACAGTGCGAGGCCGTGCCCGCCAGCCACCAAAAACAGTACTAGGCCGTGCCCACGAAACACGCTGAGTCTACCTACAGGCTGAGGGCAGTAGTACTGTGCAGAGGACCTACATACACGCTGAGGGAAGTAGTACTGTGCAGAGTACCTACATACAGGCTGAGGGCAGTAGTACTGTGCAGAGGACCTACATACATGCTGAGGGCAGTAGTACTGTGCAGAGGACCTACATACAGGCTGAGGGCAGTAGTACTGTGCAGAGGACCTACATACAGGCTGAGGGCAGTAGTACTGTGCAGAGGACCTACATACAGGCTGAGGGCAGTAGTACTGTGCAGAGGACCTACATACAGGCTGAGGGCAGTAGTACTGTGCAGAGGACCTACATACAGGCTGAGGGCAGTAGTACTGTGCAGAGCACCTACATACACGCTGAGGGCAGTAGTACTGCGCAGAGCACCTACATACAGGCTGAGGGCAGTAGTACTGCGCAGAGGACCTACATACAGGCTGAGGGCAGTAGTACTGCGCAGAGCATCTACATACACGCTGAGGGCAGTAGTACTGTGCAGAGGACCTACATACAGGCTGAGGGCAGTAGTACTGTGCAGAGGACCTACATACAGGCTGAGGGCAGTAGTACTGCGCAGAGTACCTACATACAGGCTGAGGGCAGTAGTACTGTGCAGAGTACCTACATACAGGCTGAAGGCAGTAGTACTGTGCAGAGTACCTACATACACGCTGAGGGCAGTAGTACTGTGCAGAGTACCTACATACAGGCTGAGGGCAGTAGTACTGTGCAGAGGACCTACATACAGGCTGAGGGCAGTAGTACTGTGCAGAGGACCTACATACACGCTGAGGGCAGTAGTACTGTGCAGAGTACCTACATACAGGCTGAGGGCAGTAGTACTGCGCAGAGTACCTACATACACGCTGAGGGCAGTAGTACAGCGCAGAGTACCTACATACAGGCTGAGGGCAGTAGTACTGTGCAGAGTACCTACATACAGGCTGAGGGCAGTAGTACTGCGCAGAGTACCTACATACAGGCTGAGGGCAGTAGTACTGCGCAGAGTACCTACATACAACATACGCCGGGCCGTAGTACTTCCAGCAAGAGATACTTGTAGGTGTTTTATCTGCTGGAGTGAAATGTACTTGTGATAAGTGAGAAGAATGTGCGTCCGGCAGCCAGCGCCCCTCCAGTCATCTGGAAATAGTTGGGAGCCAGATCTCTGCTCTTTATCAGGGCCGGTACCTGTCTCTGCCTGACAGAAGCCGCACAGGGGCAAATCCACAGGGCAGGGGTACAGACCATCCAAAACATCTCTGAAGAGGTAATATGTAACTTCAGAGGAAAACAGAGCAGAATCTTCTCTGATAACGCAACAGAGAAGGTCTGCAGCAGAGACAGTGCCAGCTGGTACACAGCCGGGCCCCCAAGAGCCCGCCGGCTCCTACGGCCGGGGCCCCCAGAGCCCGCCGGCTCCTACGACCGGGGCCCCCAGAGCCCGCCGGCTCCTACGACCGGGGCCCCCAGAGCCCGCCGGCTCCTACAACCGGGGCCCTCAGAGACCGTAAGCTCCTGAAGTGTAATAATTGGCCCCTCATCTAATAATGATCCCATCCTTATCAGTGTCTTGAGAGGTCTTTGTGCTCTTTATGGTCCCAGATGATGTGAGGACCGTTCTGTGATGAGGATGTACGGCCCTGTGGGACCAGAGGACTTGCCTCACACAGATTTGCGCCCCCTCACCCTGCAGGGGTCACCCATGAAAGGGTCAGTCTTGTGTTGTGGCTGGACATTTAGCACATCATGTGCTTCACGAATGCAGGTAAGCTCTCACAGGTGACCCACCTGCTGCTGGGGGTGGAGCTTCATCTCTATGTCCCCGTGCCCCTGCTGGCGACCGTGGAGCGGCTCTGCGCCAACAGATGCTTCTACACACGCCGGTGCTCTGTGCGGAGCTCCTGTAGACGGCGGCCACTGGTGTCCTTCATTGACTGCGGGAAGTCATTTTACCTCATTTGGATTCAGTTCCCAAATAGGAAGCGTGAAACGCGTCTCTGAGCCCTGGCACCCAGCGATGGCGGCCAGCCACCTCTCCGTCTAGGAGTACCTGTCCACTCAGATATTGGCAGCCGGGCGCTACCAGGTCATCCTCCTTCCATGGGAGTCCTAGTGCCAAACTAAATGTCATCCCGGCCAGCGCCGCCGGTGAGGTCCTCTGAGACCCGGCAGGCTGCCGGCATATGACACCACCGACTACCGCGCTGCACAACATGAGCCCCTTATAAACAATACACATCATCCACTACCATACAGAACTGTACAGTACTACATACTTCATATCCAGCTCTTAGTACCGGGCACCAGAGATGTGCTAGAACAAACCATTATACCCAGAAACTACAAGAAACGTGTAATTATATCAGTGATGCCATCAGCAGGGGTGGGCCTGTGACTACCTCATTATATCAGCGATATCAGCAGGGGGCGGGGCTGTGACTACCTCTGAGACATGATATACAGGATGGTTGTCAGCAGTAATAGATGAGGTCACTGTAGTATAAGGTGTCGGATCTTAGGTTTGATCACATGTCATATCAGTGAGGTCATCAGCAGGGGGTGGGACTGTAACTAACTCATATCAGTGATGACATCAGCAGGGGGCGGGGCTGTGATTACCTCATATCAGTGATGACATCAACAGGGGGCAGGAGGTTTGAGGGGGGCTGTGACTACCTCATATCAGTGATGTCGCCAGCAGGTGGCAGGGCTGTGACTACCTCATTATATCAGTGA